>NW_027671582.1:0-81000 GCF_964165515.1 Mesoplodon bidens | reverse complement strand
CAAAAGGCGGATGCGTTTTCTCCTGAATATATTCAGGAGAAAACGCATACGCCCTTTTTGGCCAAGTTCGTCATTGTCGAAGCTGTGCCCCTCTTCCTGTGCTTTAAAGGCGATTCCAACGTACCTCTTGAAATCTGTTTCCTGCTATTCTGCCTCGCTTTCAAGTCCGCCTCATTGCCTTCCCTCAACAGATTTTTGGACGATAGTTATCCTTTATTATTCTGCCAGTTTGTGAATTGCTGTGCCCCTGAGCTCCATTTTTCAACTCGTTTTTTGTTGGCTGTACGCAAGTCCAAAATTTTGGTTCAGGAACTCTACTGGTTCCCGGTGAGTTGATGAGACTCTGGTTAATTCTCCTTCCTGCCGGGAAATCAGAGTGACATGTGCCCGTCCAAATGCCTAACAGCTACTCTCTCATTGGTTCTCCCTCTTCCCTTCCATGCTCAGCAAAATTGGCAACGTGTGTGAACCAGGAGCTTAAAGGGGCTGTCTCTCCAAGTTGAGAGATTCATAGTAAAGCAGTTGGAAAGTCAAACCGGAGCACCAGGAGAGGGACTATTCATTGAGTTTATAAACCTTTTGTATTCACAGTGTGTCCATTCTCTAGGTTTCCCATACATGTTATAGCTGTAGTAATATTCCCTTCAACCTGGAGAGTTGGGACCCATGGAATGGGGGCCATGCATTTTTGCTTTAAAGTGTCTGAATTTGCTCACCCAATCTCACCAATCCTCTCAGTCCCAAGTGTCCAGCCTTATACCACATCCAGCTGTCATTGTAGATAGGGTCATTCCAGGTTTCATCAGAGACCCTGAAGGAAATGTAAAGAATTTCCCTGTTTTTTGGTTTTGTTTTTGAAATTCCTTTTTATAGTGGGTTTGAGATGATTCTCGCTGCCATGTTTATGCCAGTCTAGACACACTTGATTCCCTTACAGAGACATATCAATACAGAGGTTTTATGTTTCTTACTAGTCAGATCTATTCCTCTGCGGGAAATATGGGGTTTTGAGTCCCTTTCACTGAGGAAGTTGTAGGTCTTGTCTATTCCACAGTTGGTTTTAGAAATGGTACCTGTGCTTAAATCAATCTCTGGTTTTATGCATCACCCCTCCTCTCCTTTCCCCTTAAGCAGGCATAAGAGTGTTTTCTAAATTTGAGACTCTGTTCTCTTTCCTAACTCAGTTCATGTGTAGCCATGTTTACAGGATCTTCATAACTGATATCTTATGATAAGTTTCTTTTTTTGTGTGACTTATTTCACTTAGAATCATCGTACCTGAATCCACTCACTTTGCTGCTCCTGGTCTTATGACATTGATTTCATGGCTGAGGGATATTCCATCGTACATAAATACCACAGTTTTTTGAACCATTTTTATATTTCCTGGGATATTTAAGGTGTACCCAAGTTGAGATTCTTGTAAGCATTGCAGCCCTAAATTTGGGGGTGGCTCTGTCTTATTGATTTTCAGTTTTCCCAAGGTATATTCCCTAGACTGGAAGTGCACTTGGCTCTGTACCTCTGTTGTTTACTTGTTTTAGGGAACGCAATGCATTCCTCCAGTGAGGCAGTTGGCAGTTTACATCCCGCCGATCAGCATTACAAGGCTCCATGTTCTCCAGGGCCTGTCTTGCCTTTCTGGTTTTTACACATTTGTGAATGTCCCTTTTGACCGGTGGGAAGTGATAATTCTTTGTAGTGCAGATTTGCATTGCCCGCTTGCTTGCTTGGCCAAAAAGGGCGCATTCGTTTTCTCCTGAATATATTCAGGAGAAAACACATACGCCCTTTTTGGCCAAGTGTGTCATTGTCGAAATTTTGCCCCCCTTTCCGGTGCTTTAAAGGCGATTCCAACGTACCTCTTTAAATCTGTTTCCTGCTATTCTGCCTCGCTTTCAAGTCCGCCTCGTTGCCTTCCCTCAACAGATTTTCGGACGATAGTTGTCCTTTATTACTCTGCCAGTTCGTGAATTGCTGTGCCCCTGAGCTCCGTTTTTCAACTCGTTTTTTGTGAGCTGTACGCAAGTCCAAAATTTTGGTTCAGGAACTATACTGGTTCCCGGTGGGTGGCTGAGAATTTGGTTAATTCTTCTTCCTACCGGGAAATTAGAGTGACATGTGCCCGTCCAAATTCCTTACAGCTACTCTCTCATTGGTTCTCCCTCTTCCCTTCCATCCTCTGCAAAATTGGCAACCTGTGCGAAACAGGAGCTCAAAGGGGCTGTCTCTCCAATTTGGGAGATTGATAGTAAAGCAGTTGGAAAGTCAAACCGGAGCACCAGGAGAGGGACTATTCGTTGAGTTTTAGAAACCTTTTCTATTCACACTGTGTCCATTCTCTAGGTTTCCCATACTTGTTATAGCTGTATTAATATTCCCTTCAACCTAGAGAGTTGGGACCCATGGAATGGGGGCCATGCATTTTTGCTTTAAAGTGTCTGCATTTGCTCACCCAATCTCACCAGTCCACTCATTCCCAAGTGTACAGCCTTATACCACATCCAGCTGTCATTGTAGATAGGGTCATTCCAGGTTTCATCAGAGACCCTGAAGTAATTGTAAAGAATTTCCCTGTTTTTTGGTTTTGTTTTTGAAATTCATTTTTATAGTAGGTTTGAGCTGATTCTCGCTGCCATGTTTATGCCAGTCTAGACACACTTTATTCTCTTACGGAGACATATCTATACATAAGTTTTAAGATTGTTAGTAGTCAGATCTATTCCTCTGCGGGAAATATGGGGTTTTGAGTCCATTTCACTGAGGAAGGTGTAGGTCTTGTCTATTTCAGAGTTGGTTTTAGAAATGGTACATGTGCTTATGTCAAACTCTGGTTTTATGCATCACCCCGACACTCCTTCACCCTTAAGGAGGCATAAGAATGTTTTCTTAATGTGAGACTCTGTTCTCTTTCCTAACTCAGTTCATGTGTAGCCATGTTTACAGGATCTTCATAAGTGATATCTTATGATAAGTTTCTTTTTCTGTGTGACTTATTTCACTTAGAATCATCGTACCTGAATCCACTCACTTTGCTGCTCCTGGTCTTATGACATTGATTTCATGGCTGAGTGATATTTCGTCGTACATAAGTACCACAATTTTTGAACCATTTTTTTATTTCCTGGGATATTTAAGGTGTACCCAAGGTGAGGTTCTTGTAAGCAGTGCAGCCCTAAATTTGGGTGTGGCTCTGTCTTATTGATTTTCAGGTTTCCCATGGTATATTCCCTAGACTGGAAGTGCCCTTGGCTCTATAGCTCTGTTGTTTCCTTGTTTTAGGGAACGCAATGCACTCCTCCAGTGAGGCAGTTGCCAATTTACATCCCGCCCATCAGCATATCAAGGCTCCCTGTTCTCCAGGGCCTGTCTTGCCTTTCTGGTTTTTACACATTTTGGGGATGTCCCTTTTGACCGGTGGGAAGTGATACTTCTTTGTAGTGCAGATTTGCATTTCCCGCTTGCTTGCTTGGCCAAAAAGGGCGAATGCGTTTTCTCCTGAATATATTCAGGAGAAAACGCATACGCCCTTTTTGGCCAAGTGCGTCATTGAATTTGTGCCCCTCTTCCTGTGCTTTAAAGGCGATTCCAACGTACTTCTTGAAATCTGTTTCCTGCTATTCTGCCTCGCTTTCAAGTCCGCCTCGTTGCCTTCCCTCAACAGATTTTTGGACGATAGTTGTCCTTATTACTCTGCCAGTTTGTTAATTGCTGTGCCCCTGTGCACCATTATCCAACTCGTTTTTTGTGAGCTGTACGCAAGTCCAAAATGTTGGTTCAGGAACTTTACTGGTTCCCGGTGGGTGGCTGAGACTCTGGTTAATTCTTCTTCCTGCCGGGAAATTAGAGTGACATGTGCCCTTCCAAATGACTAACAGCTAATCTCTCATTGGTTCTCCCTCTTCCCTTCCATCCTCTGCAAAATTGGCACCTTGTGCGAACCAGGAGCTTAAAGGTGCTGTCTCTCCAATTTGGGAGATTGATAGTAAAGCAGTTGGAAAGTCAAACCGGAGCACCAGGAGAGGGACTATTCTTTGAGTTTTAGAAACCTTTTGTATTCACAGTGTGTCCATTCTCTAGGTTTCCCGTATATGTTATAGCTGTAGTAATATTCCCTTCAACCTGGAGAGTTGGGACCCATGGAATGGGGGCCATGCATTTTTGCTTTAAATGGTCTGCATTTGCTCACCCAATCTCACCAATCCTCTCAGTCCCAAGTGTCCAGCCTTATGCCACATCCAGTTGTCATTGTAGATAGGGTCATTCCAGGTTTCATCAGAGACCCTGAAGGAATTGTAAAGAATTTCCCTGTTTTTTGGTTTTGTTTTTGAAATTCCTTTTTATAGTTGGTTTGAACGGATACTCGCTGCTATGTTTATGCCAGTCTAGACACACTTGATTCCCTTACGGAGACATATCAATACATAGGTTTTAAGATTCTTACTACTCAGCTCTATTCCTCTGCGGGAAATATGGGGTTTTGAGACCCTTTCTCTGAGGAAAGTGTAGGTCTTGTCTATTCCAAAGTTGGTTTTAGAAACGGTCCCCGAGCTTATATCAAACTCTGGTTTTATGCATCACCCCACTTCTCCTTCCCCCTTAAGCAGGCATAAGAGTGTTTTCTAAATGTGAGACTCTGTTCTCTTTCTTAACTCAGTTCATGTGTAGCCATGTTTACAGGATCTTCATAAGTAATATCTTATGATAAGGTTCTTTTTTCTGTGTGACTTATTTCACTTAGAATCATCGTACCTGAATCCACTCACTTTGCTGCTCCTGGTCTTATGACATTGATTTCATGGCTGAGGGATATTCCATTGTACATAATTACCACAATTTTTTGAACCAATTTTATATTTCCTGGGATATTTAAGTTGTACCCAAGTTGAGGTTCTTGTAAGCAGTGCAGCCCTAAATTTGGGGGTGGCTCTGTCTTATTGATTTTCAGTTTTCCCAAGGTATATTCCCTAGACTGGAAGTGCCCTTGGCTCTGTAGCTCTGTTGTTTACTTGTTTTAGGGAACACAATGCACTCCTCCAGTGAGGCAGTTGGCAATTTACATCCCGCCCATCAGCATAATATGGCTCCCTGTTCTCCAGGGCCTGTCTTGCCATTCTGGTTTTTACACATTTTGTGGATGTCCCTTTTGACCGGTGGGAAGTGATACTTCTTTGTAGTGCAGATATGTATTGCTCGATTGCTTGCTTGGACAAAAAGGGCGTATGCGTTTTCTCCTGAATATATTCAGGAGAAAACGCATACGCCCTTTTTGGCCAACTGTGTCATTGTCGAAGTTGTGCTCCTCTTCTTGTGCTTTAAAGGCGATTCCAACGTACCTCTTGAAATCTGTTTCCTGCTATTCTGCCTCGCTTTCAAGTCCACCTCGTTGCCTTCCCTCCACAGATTGTTGGACGATAGTTTTCCTTTATTACTCTGCCAGTTTGTGAATTGCTGTGCCCCAGAACTCCATTTTTCAACTCGTTTTTTTGTGAGCTGTACGCAAGTCCAAAATTTTGGTTCAGCACCTTTACTGGTTCCCGGTGGGTGGCGGAGACTTTGGTTAATACTTCTTCCTCCCGGGAATTTAGAATGATATGTGCCCGTCCAAATGCCTAACATCTACTCTCTCTTTGGTTCTCCCTCTTCCCTTCCATCCTCTGCCAAATTGGCAACCTGTGCGAACCAGTAGGTTAAAGGGGCTTTCTCTCCAAGTTGGGAGATTGATAGTAAAGCAGTTGGAAAGTCAAACCGGAGCATCAGTAGAGGGACTATTCGTGGAGTTTTAGAAACCTTTCGTATTCACATTGTGTCCATTCTCTATGTTTCCCTTACATGTTATAGCTGTAGTAATATTCCCTCCAACCTGCAGATTTGCGACCCATGGAATGGGGGCCATGCATTTTTGCTTTAAAGGGTCTGCATTTGCTCACCCAATCTCACCAATCCTCTCAGTCCCAAGTGTCCAGCCTTATGCCACATCCAGCTGTCATTGTAGACAGGGTCATTCCTGGTTTCATCGGAGTCCCTGAAGGAATTGTAAAGAATTTCCCTGTTTTCTTGTTTTGTTTTTGAAATTCCTTTTTATATTGGTTTTGAGCTGATTTTCACTGCCATGTTTATGCCAGTCTAGACACACTTGATTCCCTTACAGAGACATATCAATACATACGTTTTAAGATTCTTACTAGTCAGATATATTCCTCTGCGGGAAATATGAAATTTTGAGTCGCTTTCACTGTGGAAGTTGTAGGTCTTGTCTATTCCATGTTGGTTTTTGGAATGGTACCTGTGCTTATATCAAACTCTGGTTTTATGCATCACCCCACCTCTCCTTGACCCTTCAGCGGGCATAAGAGTGTTTTCTAAATGTGAGACTCTGTTCTCTTTCCTAACTCAGTTCATGTGTAGCCATGTTTACAGGATCTTCATAAGTGATATCTTATGATAATTTTCTTTTTCTGTGTGACTTATTTCTCTTAGAATCATCGTGCCTGAATGCACACACTTTGCTGCTCCTGGTCTTATGACATTGATTTCATGGCTGAGGGATATTCTATCGTACGTAAGTACCACAATCTTTAAACCATTTTCATATTTCCTGGGATATTTAAGGTGTACCCTATTTGAGGTTCTTGTAAGCAGTGCAGCCCTAAATTAGGAGGTGGCTCTGTCGTATTGATTTTCAGTTGTCCCAAGGTATGTTCCCTAGACTGGAAGTGCCCTTGGCTCTGTAGCTCTGTTGTTTACTTGTTTTAGGGAACTCAATGCACTACTCCAGTGAGGCAGTTGGCAATTTACATCCCGCCCATCAGCATAAAAAGGCTCCATGTTCTCCAGTGCCTTCTTGCCTTTCTGGTTTTTACACATTTTGTGGATGTCCGTTTTGACAGGAGGGAAGTTACACTTTTTTGTAGTGCAGATTTGCGTTGCACGCTTGCTTGCTTGGCCAAAAAGGGCGTATGCATTTTCTCCAGAATATATTCAGGAGAAATCACATACGCCCATTTTGGCCAAGTGCATCATTGTCGAAGTTGTGTCCCTCTTCCTGTGCTTTGCAGGTGATTCCTACGTACCTCTTGAAATCTGTTTCCTGCTATTCTTCCTCACATTCAAGTCCGCCTCGTTTCCTTCACTCAACAGATTTTTGGACGATTGTTGTCCTTTATTACTCTGCCAGTTTGTGAATTGCTTTGCCCCTGTTCTCCATTTTTCAACTCGTTTTTGTGAGCTGAACGCAAGTCCAAAATTTTGCTTCACGACCTATAATGGTTCCTGGTGGGTGGCTGAGAGTTTGGTTAATTCTTCTTCCTGCCAGCAAATTAGAGTGTCATATGCCCGTCCAAATGCCTAACAGCTACTCTCTCTTTGGTTCTCCCTTTTCCCTTTCATCCTTAGCCAAATTGGCAACCAGTGGGAACCAGGAGGTTAAAGGGGCTGTCTCTTCACGTTGGGAGATTTATAGTAAAGCAGTTGGAACGTCAAAACGGAGCACCAGGAGAGGGACTGTTCGTTGAGTTTTAGAAACCTTTTGTATTCACAGGGTGTCCACTCTCTTGGTTTCCCGTCCATGTTATAGCTGTAGTAATATTACCTTCAACCAGGAGAGTTGGGACCCATCAAATTGGTGGCATGCATTATGGCTTTAAAGGGCCTGCATTTTCTCCGCCAATCTCACCAATCCCCTCAGTCCCATGAGTCCAGCCTTATGTCTCTTCCTGCTGTCGTTGTAGATTGTGTCATTCCAGGTTGCATCAGAGCCCTTTAAGGAATTGTGTAAGAATATCGCTGTTTTTTTATTTTTTTTTTTGAAATTCAGTTTTATAATGGGGTTGAGCTGATTTTCCCTTACTTGTTTTTGCCGGTCTAGACAAACTTGATTCCCTTACAGAGACATATAAATACATTGGTTTTAAGATTCTTACTAGTCAGATATATTCCTCTCCTGGAAATAGGGATTTTGAGTCCCGTTCACTACGGAAGAAGTAGTTCTTGTCTGTTTATATTTGGATTATGGAACGGTGCTTGTGCTAATATCAAACTCTGCTTTTGTGCATCTCCCCACCTCTCCTTTCCCCTTAAGCATGCATAAGAGTGTTTTCTAAATCTGAGACACTGTTCTATTTCCTACTACAGTTCATATGTAGCCATGTTTACATTCCCTTCATAAGTGATATCTTATGTCAGAATGCACCATGGCCCTTGTCATAATAATGCTCCATGACCCCTGTCATCACATTGCACAATGCCTAGTTATCACAATGCTCCATTTCCCTTGTCATCACAATTCTCCTCGTCCTTGTCATCACGATGCTACATGACACTTCTCATCACAACATTACATGCTCTTGTCATTACAATGCTCCTGGACCCCTGTCATCACAATTCTCCCTGACACCTGTCATCACAGTGCTTCATGCCCCTTGTCATTACAGTGCTCCATGATGCTCGTCATCACAATTACCCAAGGTCTTCTCATCACAATGCTCCACGGTTTTGCCATCACAATGCTCCATGCCCTGGTCTTCTCACAGCTCAATGTCCCTTGTCCTCACAATTCTCCTCGTCCTTGTCATCACAGTGCTCCATGGCAGTTCTCATCACAGTGTTATATGCCCTTGGCATCACAATACTCCATGCACTTGTCATCGCAAGGCTCCATGACCCCTGTCATAGGAAGCTCCATGTGCTTGTCATCACAATGTTTCACGACCTGGAAATAAGAATTATCAGTGGCCCTTGTCATCACAATGCTCCATGTCCTTGTCATCACAATGCTCCTTTACCTTTGTCACAACAATCCTCCGTGACACTTGGCATCACAATGTTCCGTGCTATTGTCATCACAATGGAACATGAAATATGTCATCACAATGCTCCCTGACACCTGTCTTCACAATACTCCATGAACTTGTCATCACAATGCTCCATGCCCTTGTCATCACAATGTGCCATGCCCAATGTCATCACAATAATCCATGAAACATCTCAGACCAATGCTCCATGCCCCTTTTCATCACAATGCTCCATGAACCCTGTCATCACAATGCACCATGCCCATCATCATAATGCTTCATGCTATTGTCATCACAATGAAATCAAAATGCTCCATGACCTCTGTCATCACAATGCTCCAAACCCTTGTGATCACAATGTTCCATAACACTTGTGATCACAATGCCCCATGACGCTCGTCATCACAATTATCCATGGCCTTCTCATCACAATGCTCAATGACATTTGTCATCACAATGCTCAATACCCTTGTCATCACAATGCTCCCTGACACTTGTCATCAGAATGCTCCTTGAACCCTTTCATGACAAGGCTCCATGCCTTTTTCATCACAATGATCCATGCCCTTTTCATCACGATGCTCCAAGGCCCCTGCAATAACAATGCTCCTTGCCCTTGTCATCACAAAGCTCCATGACAAATGTCATGAGAATGCTCCATGGCCTTCTCATCACAATGCTCCATGCCACTGTCATCACAATGCTCCAAGACACCTGTAATCACAATGCTCCATTCCTCTTTTCATCAGAATGCTCCATGAGACTTGTCATCACAAGGATCCATGGTTCTCTCATCAAAATACTCCAGGACATTGGCATCAAAATGCTCCATTCCCTTATCATCACAATGCTCCATGACCCCTGTCATCACAATACTCCATGTACATTTTCAGCCCAATACTCCATGACCTTCTCACCATAATGCTCCATGCCACATATCATCACAATGCTCCATGACCACTGTCATCACAACGTCCATGACACCTGACAACACAATGATCCGGGACTCTTGTCCTCAAAATGCTCCATTCCCTAGTCATCACAATTCTCCATGCCTTTGTCAGCAAAATGCTACATCACCTTGTCATCACAATGCTCCATGCACTTGTCATCACAATACTCCATTACCATTGTCATCACAATCCTCCCTGAAACTTGGGATCATATTGCTTCATGCCCTTGTCATCAAAATGTTCCAAACCCTTGTGATCACAGTGTTCTATAAAACTTGTCATCACAATGCTCCATGATGCCTGTCTTGACAATACTCCAAGTCTTTATTGTCACAATGCTCCATGACCTTTGTCATCACAATGCTCAATACACTTGTCTTCACAATGCTCCCTGACACTTGTCGTCAGAATGCTCCTTGAACACTGTCATGAAAAGGCTCCATGCCTTTTTCATCAGAATGCTCCATGCCCTTTTCATCACAACGCTCCATGTCATTGTCATCACAATACTCCACAAGCTTGTCATCAGAATGCTCCATGGCCCCTGTCATCACAAAGCTCCATACCCTTAGACATTACAGAGCTCCATGATGCTCGTCATCACAATTATCCATGGTCTTCCCATCAAAATGCTCCACGGTCTTGCCATCACAATGCTCCATGCCTTGGTCATCCCAAAGCTCCATGTCCCCAGTCATCACAATGCTCCATGACCCCTGTCATCACAATGCTCCATACCCCTTGTCATTAAAGTGCTCCATGACACTCGTCATCACAATTTCCCATGGTCTTCTCATCACAATCCTCCACGCACTTTTCATCAAAATGCTCCATGACCACTGACATCACAATGTTCCCTAACCATTGTCATCAAAATGCTCCATGACCCTTTTCATCCAATTGCTCCATGACCCGGTCATCACAATGCTCCATTACCCCTGTCATAAAAATGATCCATGTCCCGTGCCATCACCATGTTCCACGGCCTTGTCATCACAAGGCTCCATGACCCTTGACATCACAATGCTCCAATACCCTTGTAATCACCATGCTCCATGCCCCTTTTCATCTCATTGCTCCATGAACCCTGTCATCACAATGCACCATGCCCATTATGATAATGCTTCATGCTATTGTCATCATAATGAAATCAAAATTCTCCATGACCTCTGTCATCACAATGCTCCAAACCCTTGTGATCACAATGTTCCATAACACTTGCCATCACAACACCCCATGACGCTGGTCATCACAGTTATCCATGGACTTCTCATCACAATGCTCCATGACCTTTGTCATCACAATTCTCAGTACACTTGTCATCACAATGCTCCCTGACACTGGTCGTCAGTATGCTCCTTGTACCCTGTCATGACAAGTCTCCATTCCTTTTTCATCACAATGATCCATGCCATTGTCATCACAATGCTCCATGCCATTGTCATCACAATACTCCACAAGCTTGTCATCAGAATGCTCCGTGACCCTTGTCATCACAATGCTCCATGACACCTGTCAACACAATGCTCCACGCCCCTTGTCATTACAGTTCTCCATGATGCTCGTCATCACAATTATCCATGGTCTTCTCATCACAGTGCTCCACGGTCTTGCCATCACAATGCTCCATGCCCTGATCATCACAATATTCCATGTACCTTGTTATCACAATTCTCCATGTCCTTGTCATCACAATGCTCCATGACAGTTCTCATCACAATGATACATGCTATTGTCATCACAATTCTCCATGCACTTGTCATCGCAATGCCCCATGACCCCTGTCATAGCAAGTTCCATGCCTTTGTCATCACAATGCTTCACGAAATTTTCATCAAAATTCTCAATGCCCGTTGTCATAACAATGCTCCATGCCCTTGTCATCACAATGCTCCAAGCCCTTGTCATCACAATGCTCCATTACCTTTGTCATCACAATCCGCCATAACACTTGTGCATCACAATGCTCCATGACATTGTCATCAAAATGCTCCATGCCATTGTCATCACAATACTCCACAAGCTTGTCATCAGAATGCTCTGTGACCCTTGTCATCACAATGCTCCATGACACCTGTCAACACAATGCTCCACGCCCCTTGTCATTACAGTGCTCCATGACGCTCGTCATCACAATTATCCATGGTCTTCTCATCACAGTGCTCCACGGTCTTGCCATCACAATGCTCCATGCCCTGATCATCACAATATTCCATGTACCTTGTTATCACAATTCTCCATGTCCTTGTCATCACAATGCTCCATGACAGTTCTCATCACAATGATACATGCTATTGTCATCACAATTCTCCATGCACTTGTCATCGCAATGCCCCATGACCCCTGTCATAGCAAGTTCCATGCCTTTGTCATCAAAATGCTTCACGAAATTTTCATCAAAATTCTCAATGCCCGTTGTCATAACAATGCTCCATGCCCTTGTCATCACAATGCTCCAAGCCCTTGTCATCACAATGCTCCATTACCTTTGTCATCACAATCCGCCATAACACTTGTGCATCACAATGCTCCATGACATTGTCATCACAATGGGCCATGAAATATGTCATCACAATGCTCCCAGACACCTTTCTTCACAATATTCCATGCCCTTGTCGTCCCAATGTGCCATGCCCACTCTCAACACATTTATCCATTAAACTTATCAGACCAATGCTCCATGCACCTGTCATCAAAATGCTCCATGTCATTTTCATCACAATGCTCCATGAACCCTCTCATCATATTGTTCCATGCTCTTGTCATCACAAAGCCCCATGATGCTTGTCATCACAGTACCCGATGCTCTTCTCACTACAATGCTCCATGCCCTTGTCATTACAATCCATCATGGCCCATGTATCAGAGTCTTCAGTGCCCTTGTCATCACAATGCTCCATGCCCACTCTCATCACAATAATCCACGAAACTATTCAGACCAATGCTCCATGCACTTCTCATCACAATGCTCCATTACCCCTGTCATAATAATGCTCCATGACACCTGCCATCACAATGTTCCACAGCCTTGTCATCAAAATTCTCAATGACCCTTGTCATCACAATGCTCCAAGAACCCTGTAATCACAATGCTCCATGCCCTTGCCATCACAAAGCTCCAAGACGCATGTCATCAGAATGTTCCATGGCCTTCTCATTCATGATGCTCTATGCCCATGTCATCACAATGCTCCAAGACTCCTGTAATCACAATGCTCCATGCCCCTTTTCATCTCAATGCATCATGAACACTGTCATCACAATGCACCATGCCCCTTTTCATCTCAATACTCCATGAAACCTGTTATCACAATGCTCACTGCCCCTTTTCATCAGAATGTTCCATGAGACTTGTAATCACAAGGCTCCATGGTTTTCTTATCACAGTGCTCCAGTACCTTGTCATCACAGTGCTCCATGAACCCTGTCATCACAACGCTCCATGAACCCTGACAACACAATGATCTGGGACACTTGTCATCAAAATGCTCCATGACCCTTGTCATCACAGTGATCCATGCCCTTGTCATCCCAATGCTCCATGATCCCTGTAATCACAGTGCTCCGTGACACTTGTCATCACAGTGTTCCATGAACCTTGTCATCACAATGCTCCTTGCCTTTGTCAGCAAAATGCTACATAATCTTGTCATCACAATGCTCCATGCGCTTGTCATCACATTCCTCCATGTCTTTGGCATCATATTGCTTCATGCCCTTGTCATCTCTCTCTTGCCTCTCTGGTTTTTACAGATATTCGGATGTCCCTTTTGACCGGTGGGAAGTGACAATTCTTTGTAGTGTGGATTTGCATTGTGTGCTTGCTTGATTGGCCAGAAAGGGCGTATGCGTTTTCTCCTGAATATATTCAGGAGAAAAGGCATACGCCCTTTTAGGCCAAGGGCATCACTGTCCAAGTTGTGATGCTTCTCCTGTGCTTTAAAGGTGATTCCAATTTACCTCTTGAAAGATGTTTTGTGCAATTCTGCCTCATTTTCCAGTCCCCTTCTTTGCTTTCCCTCAACAGAATTTTGGAAGAGAGTAGTCCTTTATAACTCTGCAGGTTTTTGAATTGCTGTGCTGCTGAGCCCCAATTTTCAAATCCCATTTTTGTGAGCTGGCCACAAATCCACAATTTTGCTTCAGGACCTATACTGGTTCCAGGGGTGGCTATATTGGTTCCCTGTGGGTGGCTGAGGCTTTGGTTAATTCTTCTTCCTGCCGGGAAATTAGAGTGACATGTGCCCGTCCAAATATCTACATCTAATCTCTGATAGGTTCTCCCTCTTCCCTTTCATCCTCTGCACAATTAGCAAACTGTGTGTACCAGGAGGTTATAGGGGCTGACTCTCCTAAGTTGGTAGATTGATAGTAAAGCAGTTGGAATACCAAACTGGAGCAGAAGGAGAAGAAAAATTAGGAGAGTTTTAGAAACCTTTCGCCATCACATGTTGTCCATTCTCTAGGTTTCCCATACATGTTATAACTGTAGTGATATTCCCTTCTACCTGGAGATTTGGGACCCATGGGATGGTTGCATGCATTACAACCTTAAGGGTCTGCATTTTCTATCCCAATCTCACCAGTCCTCTCAGCCCCAAGTGTCGAGCTTTATGTCTCATCCAGCTGTCTTTGCCGATAGGGTCATTCCAGGTTTCATCAGAACTTTTGAAGGAATTGTGTAAGAGTTTCGCTGTTTTTTGGTTTTGTTTTTGAAATTCATGTTTATAATGGGGTTGAGCTGATTATCACTGACTTGTTTATGCTGTTCTAGACACAATTGATTCCCTTATGGAGACATATCAATACATAGGTTTTAAGATTCTTACTAGTCAGATATATACCTATGTGGAAAATCAGGGTGTTGAGTCCCGTTCACTGAGGAAGGTGTAGCTCTTGTCTATTCTGTATTTGGTTTATGGAATGGTACCTGTGTTAATATCAAACTCTGGATTTATGCATCACCCAACCTCTCCTTTCTGCTGAAGCAGGCCTAAGATTTTTTTTTTTATATGTGAGACTCTGTTCTCTTTTCTAATTCAGTTCATGTGTTGTGATATAGACATTCCCTCTATAAGTGATATCTTATGATAAGATTCTTTTTCTGTGTGACTAATTTCCCTTAGAATCATCATACTTAAATCCACTCATTATGCTGCTACTGGCCTTATATACATTGATTTCACGTCTGAGTGATATTCCGTTGTACAAAATTACCACAAGTTCTTTATGCATTTCTGTTTTTCCTGGGATATTTTAGGTGTACCAAAGTTGAGGTTCTTGTATGCAGAGCAGCCCTAAACTTTGGGGTGCCTGTGTCTTATTGATATTTAGTCTTCCCAAGTTATATGCCCATGAATTGAAGTCCCCTTTGCTCGGGGGCTTTGTATTTTAGATGTTTTAGTTAACAGCATACACTTCTTCAGAGTGGCTCTTGGATATTTATACCCCACCCATCAGCGTGTCTTGGCTCCCTGTTTCCCATGGCCTCTCCTGCATTTCTGGTTTGTACACATTTTTTGGATGGCCTTACTGAGCAGTGGAAATTGAGACTTCTTTGTTGTCCAGATATGCATTTCCCTCTTGCTTGGTTGGCCAAAAACTCTGTCTGTGTTTTTTTTTCTGAAGATATTCACGAAAGAAACGCATACACCCTTTTGCCCAACTGCATCACTTTATAAATTCTGCTGCTTTTCATATGCTTTAAATGTGAGTAGAATCTACCTTTTGAAATCTGTTTCCTGCAATTCTGCCTCTCATTCAGATCCTCTTCGTTGCCTTACCTGAATATATTTTTGGACGTTGGTTATCGTTTATATCTTTGCAGGTCTTTGAATTGTCTGCTCCTGAGCTGCATTTTGCAACTCGCGTTTTTTTGTGTGCTGTATGCCAAACCATTGGATTGCTTCCGGCCCAATTCTGGTTCTGGGGAGGCAGGCTGAGCCTTTGGTTAATTCTTCTTCTAATAGGAAATTAGAGTGACATGTTCCTGTCAAAACTCCTACAGCTAATCTCTCATTGGTTCCCCCTCTTCCCATTTATCCTCTGCACAAATGGAAAACTGTGTAAAACAGGAGGTTAAAGGTGCTGATTCTCCAAGTGGGGAGATTGTTAGTAATGTGGCTGGAATGGCGAAACCCAGCAACAGGAGGTCAAAAATGAGGTGCATTTTAGACACCTTTCCTGAGCACACGGTGTACATTCATCTCGGTTTCCCAGGCATGTTTTCGCTGTCAGAAGATTCCCTTGAACCTGCAGATTTGGGACCCATGGAATGGGTACCAGGCAGTATTACTTTAAAAGGTCTGCATTTTCTCACCAAGCCTCTCTAACATCTCTTAGCGTGCATAGATTCCAGCCTTATATATAATCCTGCTGTGGGTCTACATGTGTTCAATCCATGTTACATCGTAGCCCTTCAACAAAAGTTGTAAGAATTTTTGTCTGTCTCACTGTTTTTATAAATATTTTTAAATTTATTTTTATATTGGTTACTGCTGATTTTCAAAGCTCTGTTTTTTGCTGCTGTACATCCACTTGATTCACGTACTGTGAGACAACAATAAATTCTTTTTCAGATGCTTACCAGTCATATGTATTATTTTCCAGGGACTTGAGTGGGCTGAGTGCAGTTCTTTGAGGTACCATGTAGGCCTTGTCAGTTATTCAATTTGGTACTTGGAATGGTATCTTTGCTAATTTCAACCTCCTGGATAATACCTCACCATTCCCCACCTTTCCCATTTAGCAGCCTTATGTCTATTTTCTACATATTTGACTATGTTTCTGTATTTTAATTTATTTCATGTGTAGCCATTTTTGATTCCACCTTTAAGTGACATCTTATGATATGTGTCTTTTTCTTTCTGACATATGTCACTTAGAATGATCGTATGTAACTCCTCCAGAGTTGTTCCAACTGGCCTTATTTCATTGATTTCTGGATGAGTCATATTCGACTCTACGTAAGTACCCCATCTCTTTTATCCATTTTATCCTTCCAGGGACATTTAGGTTATATCCAAGTTGAGGCCCTTTTTAACAGAGAGGTGGTAAACGTTGGGGTGCCTGTTTTCTGTCGATTGTTGTTTTTCCCAAGGTATACGCCCATGAGTGCAAGTGCCCTATGCTCTGTAGCTCATTTTTTAGATGTTTTAGCAAACACAATACACTTCTCCAGAGTGGCCGTTGGCAAATTACATTTCCACTATCAGCCTCACAGGGCTCCCTTTTCTCCTCACCCTGTCTTGCATTTCTGGTGTTTACACTTTATGTGGATGGCCCTTCTGACTGATGTGAAGTGATACATTTTGTAGTATTGATTTCCAGTGTCCACCTGTTTGGTTGGATAAAAAGTGTGTATGGCCTTTACTTGAATATATTCAGAAAAAATGCATACGCCCTGTTTGGCTAACTGTGTCATTGACGATGTTCAGACCCTTTTCTTGTGCTTTAACGGGGAGTCCTTTCTACCTGTTCAAATATGTTTCCTGCCACTCTCCCTTGCTTACAAGTCCTTTTCTGTGACTTACCTCAAGACATTTTTCGACGATAGATATTTTCAACTCTGCAGTTTCATGAATTTTAGTGCCCCTGAGTTCCATTATTCAACTTGTGTTTTTGGAAACTGGACACAAAACAGCGGGATTTCCTCTAGCTCTATTCTGTTTGCGTGGGCAATTCTAGCCTTTGATGAATTTGTCTTCCGGATTGGAAATTAGAGTGGCATGTGCCTGTCCGAACACCTAAGACTTGTCTGTAAATTTTTCTCATCCTTCCGCTTCATCCTCTGGACAAATTCCAAACTGTGTGCAACAGGATGTTGACGGTGTTGATATCCCCAAGTGAGGAGGTTGTTAGGAAAGATGTTGCAGGGGTGAACCCAAGCACCAGGCGATGAGGAGATGAGGTGCCTTTTCCAAACTCTTTCCGATCAAATGGTGTACCATCCTCTAGCTGTGACAGGCATGTTTTAGCTGTAGGAAGGGTCCCGTGCATGTATGGAGGACACCAGGGATTTTTCCACATCAGTGCCTCCCCAAACCCCAAACTGGGGAATTTTTAAGCTACGGCTACACGCATGTCCATTAAGGGCCTTGGGAAATAGGCAGAGCCCAAACTTTAGATGATTGAAATCTTCAGGGTCAGAAGTGCTCACCATCGGCTTTGCTTAGATTACATTTTATCTGTCATTGATAGATGATGTCAATAAAAATATCTATTCTTTTTCAGATTATTTCCCCTTATAGGTTATTGCAAAATATTCAGTGTAGTTCCCTGTGCTATACAGTAGTTCCTTGTTGATGATCTATTTTATATACAGCAGTGTGTATGTGTTAAACCCAAACTGTTAATTTATCCCTTCTCCTACCTTTCTCCTTTTGTAGTAATAAATTATAAGATTTTATACTTCTCAGAAATGGGGGAGCTGAAGAGAGGTATCATTTTCAATGGAAAATCATTGAAAACACGATTGACGCTTCAGCCAAGAGTATTCGATGTACATCCATGGAAATAAATCACTTCATTTCTCTAATGTTGACCTGACAAATAAGACAAACGTCTTCACTGAACTTGCTTATAGGAAAGTGATGGAAATATCAAATGTAAGTCTTAGAAACATCTTATTTTACCCGAGCGTTATACACTGCTCTATGTTAACTACAGTTTGGCTCACACATCTGTTCATTGAAGTTACAATGTTCTCAATTTCTGTTACTGATCCTCCAGAGTGGACCCCAACAGGAGTCCCCATGCCCAGTGTCATTGGAGCCAACAGATCAAGACTGAGTTTGGTTCAGAAGCAAAGGAAACATTATTTTGAAAACAGAAAGGAGAGGTGAGAGCATGCACTCCCCCACGGGCTGTGGGCTGGGCTGCTGTGTAGGGATCCTGGCAGCGTCAGTGGGAGGGAGGGGATGGAGATCTCGAGGGCTGGGCTGTCTGCAGCTCAGACTCTATGCCGCAGAGTCTGCATGGGACACCGCTAGCTGAGGTGTCGACCCAGCCATTCTGCACTAGGAAATCGGGTCTGAAGTGCCGGGTGTGGGACCACTGCATGCTGAACCCTAGGAGCACGTGAAATTAGACAAAGCACAAAGGAAAAACAGGTTAGACTTTATTTTATTGCCCAGATTCTCTTTTTATCTCCCAGGAGTTTTTAATGAACGTTGCCGGAGATGAACACCTCCTCTGCTTTTTGTTCTGTTCCTCATTCTTGGGGTGTTGAGGGTGCAGACCCCTCTTTTGTAACTGCTTCATGCTGTGGTGGGAGCCCTGATACAAGGGGGGAGGGGAAAACTTCTCCCCACCAGCCTCCAGGTGAGGTCGATTGTCCCAAGGCCTCCTGCCTCACTTCTCATCTGCCTGAGCACCAGCATTGGAAGTGTTATAGATTCTAATGACCTTTAAGGGTCCAGGAAACAGATGTGCAGAGATGCTGCGGTGGCAGGTTTCACACCACCCAACATTTGTTCGGCGACCTTAGGCTGACGGCTTTTGCCAGCCTAGATGCTCTGACCAGTAGTCTATGCTTTCTTTAATTAGGTCCCTGAATTAATGTACAAACAGCACCATGTGTCAGAGCCCTGCCCGCACAACTCCCAGACAGTCAAGGGTCAGTGGTGATCCAGGACCATGACGTCCACTGAGTCAATGGCCTTTAGAAGTAGCCAGCAGTCCAGCCGGTCATATTGACCATCATCACCACGGTGTCTGTAGGGCTTTCTATGGTGAAAGCATGATATACGTTTCGCCCGTCAAGCTTATTAGCTCCCCTCTGGGTGCAGTAAGTCCTGCAAGCAGTAGTCTGCTCTTTCGGGGCACAGTCTTGTTGTATTCTGAGAGAAACTCCAGGTCAAGTGATGGTCACACGAGTCATTTTGGGGGCCTGTTGCCCCCGTTTTTCTCTCTGGAGGTTGGAGTTGGAGGGCCTCCTCACTCAAGGTCAGTGTGTCCACAGAGCGACCCCTGCAACTTCAGGGCATGTTGGGTGGCTAGGATCACCACGTGGGGTCCTTTTCCCTTAGGAGGGACCTGGCCTTGGGGGCTGCTGATTTCCAGCTTTTTAGATACCCCAGTGTCCTGGCCTGATGAGTCGGTTGGCAAAGCCCTTGGTGACCATAGTTTATCATACCTGAAGGGCATTCTTGTGTTGCTCCATTTCAAGTGGTCCCAGTTTTTGCACTAAGGCTCCAAGGGCGATTAACCTATGACCGGGTATGTAAAGGTCAAAGGGTTTAGCTAAATTAGGGAGTTCCTGGGCAAGGGTCTGAATTGACTGCTCTTTCCATTCTTGAAAAGCTGCTTCTGGATTCTATTCAAAAGGATCATCATCTTTTCGTGTCAGTGTTTCATGTAGAGGCCCAGCTATTAGACTGTAGTTAGGGATCCAGATGCAGCAAAGCTTGGCCTCCCCAGGAACCCCTAAGCTGTCATCTAGTTTTAGAAGAGGTAAGGCTGCAAATGGCTTCTTCCCTATCCTGGGATGCGTTTCTCCGAATATCTGTGAGAATGAAGCCCAGGCATGTCACCTTAGCCTGGGATATTTGAGCCTTTTTCTTGGACACCTTCTATCCTTTCTTGGCTAGGTAATTCAGAGGCGTCTTTAGTAGGCCTGGCGATCAGAATGTCCTCTGCATATTGAAGGAGGGTTCCCTTTTACAGAGGTAGAAATTTTAGGCCTTTAAAGGACATTTCCCCAATGATGGTGTGGGGATTTTTGAACCATTGGGGAAGGATGGCCCAGCATTATTGCTTTGGTTGCATGTTGTGTCCTGCCACTCACAAGCCAAAAATTCTTGTGACTCTGAGATGAATGGAACACAGAAGAAGGCATCATTGAAGTCTAATACAGAATGCCATGGCCTGGTGGATGGTAGAATGACCTGCAGGGTGTAGGACATAGGAGCTACTGGAGGTATATCCTCGGTGGCTTCACTGACTGTCCTTATATCCTTTACCAGGTCCCCAGCAGCCAATGGGACTCTCGTGGTCAGGCCAATCCCAGGATATGGAGCTCACCTGGGCAGCACACCCCACCGAACCGACCACGGGGCTCTTGTGGTCAAGTCCCTCCCAGGGTATGGAGCTCACATGTGCAGTTACCCAGCAACCCATGGGGCTCTCATAGTCAGGCCCTTCCCAGGATACGGAGCTCCCCTGGGCAGGTACCCGAGCATGGCTGGACACACAGGAACTGTGCACATAGCCCACATTGCAGAGAAACCCCAGCTCACCTGTCGCTCACAGCTGACACAAAACGCCTCAGAGCAGGACTTGAACTAACAAAGAGCAGCCCTGACAGGTCTGTGACCCTGGCTATCACTCTGTGCAGCCTCTCTCGGCCTGGTCTTCCAGACACTTCCACTGCAGCCAGGGCAGCAGGCCTCTGTCTCCAACCACCATCACTCCTCTCCCTGACTCCTGGGTTCCTCTCATTAGTATAGGGTGTTCTTGAAGTTGTTTTCCACTCATGGACCAGATAAAATGATGAGAAAAAAGCCGCAGCTGCAGCCCCTTGTCTATCCTGACTCTCAAGAGCCCACACCTGTTCCTTGGCCGCGGCCCGTTTAGCAAGGTTCATTTTCTGCAAATGTGATCCCCTGAGGGGTGAGGATTGGCTGATATGGGCAGCCTGACACTGCCTGCCAGCCCTCCCCAGGTGTGCCTTGGTTGAGGTCAATATAAACACCTCTCCAGTCAGCAAGAGCCCCTGTAGCTGTGCCTGACGCCATATTCTCTGCCCCGTCAGCAGTGTCGGGGCTGGGGTGGTGGGAGGGAGTGAGGGGCCATGGCTTTGTGGGTGGCCCAGTGTGAGTGGGGCTCTGCTGGACTTTCTGCAGGAGTTGCCAGGCTGCCACCTGCTAAAGAAGAGGATGTATCACACCTACTTGCCGCTGGAATTTCTCCCCAGGCAGAGGTGAGGAAGTAAAAAGCAGTGGGGGCCGTGGCAGGAGGGGTATCTCAGGTAGGGAAATGGAAAGCTTCCAGAAGAGCATCTGGGGCCAGGACCATCCTGTCTGGCCAGCAGGCATCAAGTCGGCCTGCGTGCTGTCGCTGGTGTGGCACCACAGCCCTTCCTCTAGGCTTGCAAGTTCTTGTACATATTCAGCTGTTTTACCTGGAAAGGGTGGGAAGAGTTCAGCTGCAGCAGGACTGGGGCTCAGCTCACATTTACTCACAGACGCCTCGACACAGTCCCCCAGCTTTGCAATGAGGATGTTCCTTGTGGGGGGGGGAGCGCTGCTCACTGCATGGGAGAGAATTTCCCACCTCTGACCAACTTAAGAATTTTTTACAACTGGAGCAAGTGCCCTGATACGATTATCCTCTGTATAACTGGGGGGTTCTGTTTATTTATTTTTTTTCTTCTTTTCTTTTTGGTTCAAGGTAGATTTTATTTATTCCTCTTTTTTTTTAATTTGGAGATATAAACATGGAAATAATGCATTAATATAAAGACGTCTATGTGAAGGGAAAAACGTTTTTTGGTTTATTTTATTAAATGTTATTTATTTATTTTTAATTTTTTTTAAACTTATTTATTTCTTTTATACAGCAGGTTCTTACTGGATATCTATTTTATACATATGTGTGCACATGTGAATCCCAGTCTCCCAATTCATCCCACCACCACCCTCACATGTCGTTCCCACCTTGGTGTCCATATGTTTGTTCTCTACATCTGTGTCTCTATCTCTGCCCTGGAAACCGGTTCCTCTTTACCATTTTTCTAGGTTCCACATATATGCATTAACATACAATATTTGTTTTTCTCTTTCTGACTTACTTCACTCTGTATGACAGTCTCTAGATCCATCAAGGTCTCTACAAATGACCCAATTTCATTCCTATGTATGGCTGAGTAATATTCCATTGTATATATGTACCACATCTTTATCCATTCATCTGTCTGTGGGCACTTAGGTTGCTTTCATTACCTGGCTATTGTAAATAGTACTGCAATGAACATTGTGGTGAATGTGTCTTTTTGATTTATGGTTTTCTCTGGGTATATGCCCAGTAGTGGGATTGCTGGATTATATGGTAATTCTATTTTTAGTTTTTTAAGGAACCTCCATACTGTTCTCCATAGAGACTATATCGATTTACATTCCCAGCAATAGTGGAAGAAGGTTCCTTTTCTCCACACCCTCTCCAGCATTTGTTGTTTGTAGATTTTCTGATGATGCCCATTCTAACAGGTGTGACGTGATACCTCATTGTACTTTCGATTTCCATTTCTCTAATAATTAGTGATGTTGAGCAGATTTTCATGTGCGTACTGGCCATCTCTATGTCTTCTTGGAAGAAATGTCTATTTAGATCTTCTTCCATTTTTGTATTGGGTTGTTTGTTTTATTAATATTGAGCTGCATGAGCTGTTTATATATATTGGAGATTAATCATTTGTCCATTGATTCATTGGCAAATATGTTCTGCCATTCTGAGGGTTGTCTTTTCGTCTTGTTTGTAGTTTCCTTTGCTTTGCAAAAGCTTTTACATTTCATTAGGTCCCATCTGTTTAGTTTACTTTTTTATTTCATTACTATAGGAGGTGGATCAAAAAAGATCTTGCTGTGATTTACGTCAGAGTATCCTTCGTAAGTTTTCCTCTCAGAGTTTTATACTGTCCGGTCTTACATTAAGGTCTCTAATCCATTTTGAATATATTTTTATGTACGGTGTTGGGGAGTGTTCTAATTTCATTCTTTTACATGTAGCTGTCCATATTTCCCAGCACCAATGATTGAAGAGACTGTCTTATCTCCATTGTATAGTCTTGCCTCCTTTGTCATAGATTAGTTGACCATAGGTGTGTAGGTTTATCCCTGGGCTTTCTTTTTCTTTTTTTTTTTTTCCTTTTACACGTTTATTGGAGTATAATTGTTTTACAATGGAGTGTTAGTTTCTGCTGTATAACAAAGTGAATCAGCTATACATATACAAATATCACCAGATCCACTCCCTCTTGCATCTCCCTCCCACATTCCATATCACACCCCTTTATGTGGTCACAAAGCACCGAGCTGATCTCCCTGTTCTATGTGGCTGATTCTCAGTAGCTGTCAGTGTTACATTTGGTAATGTATTTATGTCCATGCCACTCTGTCACTTCGTCTCAGCTTACCCATCCCCCTTCCGGTGTCCTCAAGACCTTTCTCTATGTCTGTGTCCTTAATCCTGTCCTGCCACTAGGTTCTTCAAAATCTTTTTTTTCTTCATTAGATTCCGTATATCTCTGTTAACATACAGTATTTGGTTTTCAATTTCTGACTTACTTCACTGTGTAGGACAGATTCTAAGTCCATCCACCTCAGTACAAATAACTCAGTTTTGCTTCTTTTTATGGCTGAGTAATATTCCATTGTATATATGTGCCAGATCTTCTTTATCCATTCATCTGTCGATGGACACTTAGGTTGCTTCCATGTCCAAGCTATTGTAAACAGAGCTGCAATGAACTTTTTTGTACATAAGTCTTTTTGAATTATGGTTTTCGCAAGGCAAATGCCCAGTAGTTGGATTGTTGTGTCGTATGGTACCCCTATTGTTAGTTATTTAGAGGAACCTCCGTACTGTTCTCCCTAGTGCCCATATCAATTTACGTTCCCACCCACAGTGCAAGTGTGTTCCCTTTTCTCCAATAAATGCCTCTCCAGCATTTATTGTTTTGTAGATTTTTTTGATGATTGCCACTCTGACTGCTGTGTGGTGAAACCTCACGATAGTTATGATTTGCATTTCTCTAATGATTAGTGATGTTCAGCATCCTTTCATGTGTTTCTTGGTAATCTGTATATCTTCTTTGGAGAAATGTCTATTTAGGTCTTCTGGCCGTTTTTGGATTGGGTTGTTTGTTTTTGTGATATTGAGCTACATGAGGTGCTTGTAAAGTTTGGAGATTAATCCTTTGTCAATTGCTTCATTTGAAAATATTTTCTCCCATTCTGAGGGTTGTTTTTGCATCTTGTTTATGTTTTCCTGTACCGTGTAAAAGCTTTTAAGTTTCATTAGGTCCCATTTGTTGATTTCTGTTTTTATATCCATTTCTCTAGGAGGTGAGTCAAAAAGGATCTTGCTGTGATTTATGTCATAGAGTGTTCTGCCTATGGTTTCCTCTAAGTGTTTTATAGTGTCTGGTCTTATATTTAGATCTCTAATCCATTTAGAGTTTATTTTTGTGTATGGTGTTATGGAGTGTTCTAATTTCATTCTTTTATGTGTAGGGGTCCAGTTTTCCCAGCACCAATTACTGAAGAGACTGTCTTTTCTCCATTGTATATCCTTAGCTCCTTTGTCATAGATGAGATAGCCATAGGTATGTAGCTTTAACTCTGGGCTTTCTGTCCTGTTCCACTGATCTGTGTTTATGCCAATCTACATACACTTGATTCCATTATGGAGACATATAAATACATAGGTTTCAAGATTGTTACCAGTCAGATAAATTCCTCTTCAGTGAATAGGGTGTTTTGTGTCCAGTTCATTGAGAAAGGAGTAGGTCTTGTCTATTACATATTTGGTATATGGAATGGTATCTGTGCTAATTTCAAACTCTGCTTTTACACATCACCCCACGTCACCTTTCCCCTTAAGGAGGCATAAGTGTGTTTTCTAAATGTGTAACTCTGTTCTCTTTTGAAATTCAGTTCATGTGTAGCCATGTTTACATTCCCTCTATAAGTGATATATTACAATAAGTTTCTGTTTCTTTGTGGCTCATTTCACTTAGCATCATCGTACCTAAAGCCACTCATTATGCTGCTATTGGCCTTATGACATTGATTTTATGTCTGAGTGACATTCCATTGTATATAAGTACCACAACATCTATATCCATTTTTTTCCTTTCCTGGGATATTTAAAGTGTACCGAAGTCGAGGTTCTTGTAAACAGAGCAGCCCTAAACTTTGTGCTGGCTGTGTGTTGCGGATTTTTAGTTTTCCCAAAATACACGCCCATGAGTGGAAGTGTGCTATGCTCTGTAGCTCTGTTTTAGAAAACAACATACAGTTCTGCAGAGAGGCTGTTGGCAATTTACATCCTGTCCATCGGTGTAACCAGGCTCCATTTTCTCCATGGCCTATCCTGCATTTGTGGTTTTCACACTATTTGTGGATGGCCCTTTTGACTGGAGGTAAGGGACACTTCTATGTAGTGTGGATTTTCAATGCCTGATGGCTTGCTTGGCCAAAAAGGGCGTATGCATTTTTTCCCAAATATATTCAAGAAAATACACATACACCCTTTTCAGCTAAGGGCAACATTGTCGAAGTTCTGTCGCTTTTCATGTGCTTTAAAGATGACTCCAATATACCTCTTGAAATCTGTTTCCTTCAATTCTGCCTTGCATTCAAATCTTCTTTATGGCCTTACCTCAATATATTTCTGGATGATAGTTGTACTTTATAACTCTGCAAGTTTGTGAATTGCTGTGACCCTGATTTCCATTTTTCAAATCGCCTATTTGTGAGCTGGCTGCAATACCGCAGGATGGATTTAGGCCCTAGTCCGGTTCCGGGGCTTCAGGCTGAGCCTTTGGTTAATGCTTCTTCCTGATGGGAAAGTAGAGTGATATATGCCCATCCAAACACCTACAGCTAATCTCTCATTTGTTTTCTCTCTTCCTGTCCATCCTCTGCACAATTTGCAAACTGTGCATAACAGGAGGGTAAAGGCGCTGACACTCCAAGTGGGGAGATTTTTAACAATGCAGATGGAATGGTGAAGCCGAGCACGACGAAAGGAAAAATGAGGTACCTTTTAGAAAACTTTCCCAATTACACAGTGTACCATCCACTGGGTTTACCATGCATGTTTTAACTGTAGGAAGATTCCCTTAAACCTGGAGAGTTGGGACCACTAGAATGCGTAGCACACAGTATTGCTCTAAGTGGTGTTCATTTGCTCACACAACCTCAGCAATCTTGTCAGCCCCAAGTGTCCAGTCTTATGTCTCATCCAGCTGTGGGTGTAAAGGTGGTCAATCCAGGATGGATCACAGGCCCTGAACGTAATTTTTAAGATTTCTTTCTGTTTCGCTGTTTTTGCATTTTGCTTTTGAAACTTATTTTTTTAAGGGGATTTAGCTGAATTTCAGTGATGTGTTCATGCAATTATACACACATATGATTCCTTTATGGAGACATGAGAATACATATGATTTAAAATACTCAGAGTCAGATATATTCCTCTGCAATAAATAGGGGGTGTTGAGTCCAGTTCATTGTGCGGGGAGTAGGTGTTGTCTATTACATACTTAGTTTATGTAACAGTATCTGTGTTAATTTAAAACTGTGGTTTTATGCATCAACCCACCTCGCCTTTCCCCTTAAGCAGGCAGAACATTGTTTTCTAAATGTGTGACTCTGTTGTGTTTGTAATTCAGTTCATATGGAGCCATGTGTTCATTCACCCTATGAGTGATATGTTATGATAAGATTCGTTACTCTGTTATCATTCCTAACTCAGTTCATGTGTAGCCATGTTTACAGGATCTTCATAAGTGATATCTTATGATAAGTTTCTTTTTCTGTGTGACTTATTTCACTTAGAATCATCGTACAAGAATCCACTCACTTTGCTGCTACAGGTCTTATGACATTGATTTCATGGCTGAGGGATATTCCATCGTACGTAAGTACCACAATTTTTGAACCATTTTTATATTTCCTGGGATATTTAAGGTGTACCCAATTTGAGGTTCTTGTAAGCAGTGCAGTCTTAAATTTGGGGGTGTCTGTGTCTTATTGATTTTCAGGTTTCCCAAGGTATATTCCCTAGACTGGAAGTGCCCTTGCCTCTGTAGCTCTGTTGTTTACTTGTTTTAGGGAACACAATGCACTCTTCCAGTGAGGCAGTTGGCAATTTACATCCTGCCCATCAGCATAACAAGGCTCCTTCTTCTCGAGGGCCTGTCTTGCCTTTCTGGTTTTTACACATTTTGTGGATGTCCCCTTTGACCGGTGGGAAATGATACTTCTTTGTAATGCAGATTTGCCTTGCCCACTTGCTTGCTTGGCCTAAAAGGGCGTATGCGTTTTCTCCTGAATATATTCAGGAGAAAACGCATACACCGTTTTTGGCCAAGTTCGTCATTGTCGAAGTTGTGCCCCTCTTCCTGTGCTTTAAAGGTGATTCCAACGTACCTCTTGAAATCTGTTTCCTGCTATTCTGCCTTGCTTTCAAGTCCGCCTCGTTGCCTTCCCTCAACCGATTTTTGGACGATAGTTGTCATTTATTACTCAGCCAGTTGTGACTTGCTATGCCCCTGAGCTCCATTTTTCAACTCGTTTTTTGTGAGATGTACGCGAGTCCAAAATTTTGGTTCAGGACCTATACTGGTTCCCGTTGAGTGGCTGAGACTTTGGTTAATTCTTCTTCCTGCCGGGAAATTAGAGTGACATGTGCCCGTCCAAATGCCTAACAGCTACTCTCTCATTGGTTCTCCCTCTTCCCTTCCATCCTCTGCCAAATTGGCAACCTGTGCGAACCAGGAGCTTAAAGGGGCTGTCTCTCCAAGTTGGAAGATTGATAGTAAAGCAGTTGGAAAGTCAAACCGGAGCACCAGGAGAGGGACAATTCGTTCAGTTTTAGAAACCTTTTGTATTCACAGTGTGTCCATTCTCTAGGTTTGCCGTACATGTTATAGCTGTAGTAATATTCCCTTCAACCTGGTGAGTTGGGACCCATGGAATGGGGGCCATGCATTTTTGCTTTAAAGGGTCTGCATTTGCTCACCCAATCTCACCAATCCTCTCAGTCCCAAGTGTCCAGCCTTATGCCACATCCAGCTGTCATTGTAGATAGGGTCATTCCAGGTTTCATCTGAGACCCTGAAGGAAATGTAAAGAATTTCCCTGTTTTTAGGTTTTGTTTTTGAAATTCCATTTTATAGTTGGTTAGAGCTGATTCTCGCTGCCATGTTTATGCCAGTCTAGACACACTTGATTCCCTTATGGAGACATAACAATACATAGGTTTTAAGATTCTTACTAGTCAGATATATTCCTCTGCGGGAAATATGGGGTTTTGAGTCCCTTTCACTGAGGAAGGTGTAGGTCTTGTCTATTCCAAAGTTGGTTTTAGAAACGGTACCTGTGCTTATATCAAACTCTAGTTTTATTCATCACCCCACCTCTCCTTCCCCCTTAAGCAGGCATAAGATTGTTTTCTAAATGTGAGACACTGTTCTCTTTCCTAACTCATTTCATGTGTAGCCATGTTTACAGGATCTTCCTAAGTGATATCTTATGATAAGTTTCTTTTTTCTGTGTGACTTATTTCACTTAGAATCATCGTACCTGAATCCACTCACTTTGCTGCTCCTGGTCTTATGACATTGATTTCACGGCTGAGGGATATTCCATCGTACATAAGTACCACAATTTTTTGAACCATTTTTATATTTCCTGGGATATTTAAGGTGTACCCAAGTTGAGGTTCTTGTAAGCAGTGCAGCCCTAATTTGGGGGTGGCTCTGTCTTATTCATTTTCAGATTTCCCAAGGTATATTCCCTAGACTGCTAGTGCCCTTGGCTCTGTAGCTCTGTTGTTTACTTGTTTTATGGAACACAATGCACTCCTCCAGTGAGGCAGTTGGCAATTTACATCCCGCCCATCAGCATAACAAGGCTCTCTGTTCTCCAGGGCCAGTCTTGCCTTTCTGGTTTTTACACATTTTGTGGATATCCCGTTTGACCGGTGGGAAATGATACTACTTTGTAGTGCAGATTTGCATTGCCCCCTTGCTTGCTTGGCCAAAAAGGGCGTATGCGATTTCTCCTGAATCAGGAGAATAGGCATACGCCCTTTTTGGCCAAGTGCATCATTGTTGAAGTAGTGCCCCTCTTCATGTGCTTTACAGGCGATTCCAACGTACCTCTTGAAATCTGTTTCCTGCTATTCTGCCTCGCTTTCAAGTCCGCCTCGTTGCCTTCCCTCAACAGATTTTTGGACGAAAGTTTTCCTTTATTATTCTGCCAGTTTGTGAATTGCTGTGCCCCTGAGCTCCATTTTTCAACTCGTTTTTTGTGAGCTGAACGCAAGTCCAAAATTTTGGTTCAGGAACTATACTGGTTCCTGGTGGGTGGCTGAGACTTTGCGTAATTCTTCTTCCTGCCGGGAAATTAGAGTGACATATGCCCGTCCAAATGCCTAACAGCTACTCTCTCATTGGTTCTCCCTCTTCCCTTCCATCCTCTGCCAAATTGGCAACCTGTGCGAACCAGGAGCTAAAAGGGGCTGTCTCTCCAAGTTGGAAGATTGACAGTAAAGCAGTTGGAAAGTCAAACCGGAGCACCAGGAGAGGGACTATTCGTTGAGTTTTAGAAAGCTTTTGAATTCACAGTGTGTCCATTCTCTAGGTTTCCCGTGCATATTATAGCTGTAGTAATATTCCCTTCAACCTCGAGAGTTGGGACCCATGGAATGGGGGCCATGCATTTTTGCTTTAAAGGGTCTGCATTTGCTCACCCAATCTCACCAATCCTCTCAGTCCCAAGTGTCCAGCCTTATGCCACATCCAGCTGTCATTGTAGATAGGGTCATTCCAGGTTTCATCAGAGACCCTGAAGGAATTGTAAAGACTTTCCCTGTTTTTTGGTTTTGTTTTTGAAATTCCTTTTTATAGTGGGTTTGAGCTGATTCTCGCTGCCATGTTTATGCCAGTCTAGACACACTTAATTCCCTTACGGAGACATATGAGTACATAGGTTTTAAGTTTCTTACTAGTCAGATCTATTCCTCTGCGGGAAATATGGGGTTTTGAGTCCCTTTCACTGAGGAAGGTGTAGGTCTTTTCTATTCCACAGTTCGTTTTTGGAACGGTACCTGTGCTTATCTCAAACTCTGGTTTTATGCATCACCCCACCTCTCCTTCCCCCTTAAGCAGGCATAAGAGTGTTTTCTAAATGTGAGACTCTGTTCTCTTTCCTAACTCAGTTCATGTGTAGCCATGTTTACAGGATCTTCATCAGTGATATATTATGATAAGTTTCTTTGTCTGTGTGACTTATTTCACTTAGAATCATCGTACCTGAATCCACTCTCTTTGCTGCTCCTGGTCTTATGACATTGATTTCATGGCTGAGGGATATTCCATCGTACATAAGTACCACAATTTTTTGAACCATTTTTATATTTCCTGGGATATTTAAGGTGTACCCAAGTTGAGGTTCTTGTAAGCAGTGCAGCCCTAAATTTGCTGGTGGCTCTGTCTTATTGATTTTCAGTTTTCCCAAGGTATATTCCCTAGACAGGAAGTGCCCTTGGCTCTGTAGCTCTGTTGTTTACTTGTTTAAGGGAACACAATGCACTCCTCCTGTGACTCAGTGGGCAATTTACATCCCGCCCATCAGCATAACAAGGCTCCCTGTTCTCCAGGGCCTGTCTTGCCTTTCTGGTTTTTACACATATTGTGGATGTCCCTTTTGACTGGTGGGAAGTGATACTTCTTTGTAGTGCAGATTTGCATTGCCCGCTTGCTTGCTTGGCCAAAAAGGGCGTATGCATTTTCTCCTGAATATATTCAGTAGAAAACACATATGCCCTTTTTGGCCAGGTGCATCATTGTCGAAGTTGTGCCCCACTTCCTGTGCTTTAAAGGCGATTCCATCGTACCTCTTGAAATTTATTTCCTGCTATTCTGCCTCGCTTTCAAGTCCACCTCGTTGCCTTCCCTCAAGAGATTTTTGGACGATAGTTGTCCTTTATTATTCTGCCAGTTTGTGAATTGCTGTACCCATGAGCTCCATTTTTCAACTCGTTTTTTGTGAGCTGAACGCAAGTCCAATATTTTGGTTCAGGAACTTTACTGGTTCCCGGAGGGTGGCTGAGACTTTGGTTAATTCTTCTTCCTGCCGGGAAGTTAGAGTGCAATGTGCCCGTCCAAATGCCAAACAGCTACTCTCTCCCTGGTTCTCCCTCTTCCCTTCCATCCTCTGCCAAATTGGCAACCTGTGCAAACCAGGAGGTTAAAGGGGCTGTCTCTCCAAGTTGGGAGATTGATAATAAAGCAGTTGGAAAGTCAAAACGGAGCACCAGGAGAAGGACTATTAGTTGAGTTTTAGAAACCTTTTGTATTCACAGTGTGTCCATTCTCTAGGTTTCCCGTACATGTTATAGCTGTAGTAATATTCCCTACAACCTGGAGAGTTGGGACCCATGGAATGGGGGCCATACATTATTGCATTAAAGGGTCTGCGTTTGCTCACCCAATCTCACCAATCCTCTCAGTCCCAAGTGTCCAGCCTTATGCCACATCCAGCTGTCATTGTAGATAGGGTCATTCCAGGTTTCATCAGAGACCCTGAAGGAATTGTAAAGAATTTCCCTGTGTTTTGGTTTTGGTTTTGAAATTCCTTTTTATAGTGGGTTTGAGCTGATTCTTGCTGCCATGTTTATGCCAGTCTAGACACACTTGATTCCCTTACAGAGACATATGAATACATAGGTTTTAAGATTCTTACTAGTCAGATCTATTCCTCTGCATGAAATATGGGGTTTTGAGTCCCTTTCACTGAGGAAGGTGTAGGTCTTGTCTATTCCACAGTTGGTGTTAGAAATGGTACCCGGGCTTATATCAACTCTGGTTTTATGCATCACCCCACCTCTCCTTCCCCCTTAAGCAGGCATAACAGTGTTTTCTAAATGTGAGACTCTGTTCTCTTTCTTAACTCAGTTCATGTGTAGCCATGTTTACAGGATCTTCATAAGTGATATCTTATGATAAGTTTCTTTGTTCTGTGTGACTTATTTCACTTAGAATCATCGTACCTGAATCCACTCACTTTGCTGCTCCTGGTCTTATGCCATTGATTTCATGGCTGAGGGATATACCATCGTACATAAGTATCACAATTTTTTGAACCATTTTTATATTTCCTGGGATATTTAAGGTGTACCCAAGTTGAGGTTGTTGTAAGAAGTGCAGCCCTAAATTTGGGGGTGGCTCTGTCTTATTGATTTTCAGTTTTCCCAAGGTATATTCCCTAGACTGGAAGTGCCCTTGGCTCTGTAGCTCTGTTATTTACTTGTTTTAGGAAACACAATGCACTCCTCCAGTGAGGCAGTTGTCAATTTACATCCCGCCTATCAGCATAACAAGGCTCCCTGTTCTCCAGAGCCGGTCTTGCCTTTCTGGTTTTTACACATTTTGTGGATGTCCCGTTTGACCAGTGGGAAGTGACACTTCTTTGTAGTGCAGATTTGCATTGCCCGCTTGCTTGCTTGGCCAAAAGGGCCTATGCGTTTTCTCCTGAATATATTCAGGAGAAAACGCATACGCCCTTTTTGGCCAAGTGCGTCATTGTCGAAGTTGTGCCCCTCTTCCTGTGCTTTAAATATGAATCCAACGTAACTCTTGAAATCTGTTTCCTGCTATTCTGCCTCGCTTTCAAGTCCGCCTCTTTGCCTAACCTCAACAGATTTTTGGACGATAGTTGTCCTTTATTACTCTGCCAGTTTGTGAATTGCTGTGCCCCTGAGCTCCATTATTCAACTCGTTTTATGTGAGCTGTACGCAAGTCCAAAATTTTGGTTCAGGACCTATACTGGTTCCCGGTGGGTGGCTGAGACTCTGGTTAATTCTTCTTCCTGCCGTGAAATTAGAGTGACATGTGCCCGTCCAAATGTCTAACAGCTACTGTCTAATTGGTTCTCCCTCTTCCCTTCCATCCTCTGCCATATTGGCAACCTGTGTGAACCAGAAGTTTAAAGGGGCTGTCTCTGCAATTTGGGAGATTGATAGTAAAGCAGTTGGAAAGTCAAACCGGAGCACCAGGAGAGGGACTACTCGTTCAGTTTTAGAAACATTTTGTATTCACAGTGTGTCCATTCTGTAGGTTTCCCGTACATGTTATAGCTGTAGTAATATTCCCTTCAACATGGAGAGTTGGGACCCATGGAATGGGGGCCATGCATTTTTGCTTTAAAGGGTCTGCATTTGCTCAACCAATCTCACCAATCCTCTCAGTCTCAAGTGTCCAGCCTTATGCCACATCCAGCTGTCATTGTAGATAGGGTCATTCCAGGTTTCATCAGAGACCCTGAAGGAAATGTAAAGAATTTCCCTGTTTTTTGTTTTTTTTTTTGAAATTCCTTTTTATAGTGGGTTTGAGCTGATTCTCGCTGCCATGTTTATGCCAGTCTACACACTTGATTCCTTTACGGAGACATATCAATACATATGTTTTAGGTGTGTTACCAGTCAGATCTATTCCTCTGCGGGAAATATGGCGTTTTGAGTCCCTTTCACTGAGGAAGGTGTAAGTCTTGTCTATTCCACAGTTGGTTTTACAAACGGTACCTGTGCTTATATCAAACTCTGGTTTTATGCATCACCCCACCTCTCCTTTCCCCTTAAGCAGGCATAAGAGTGTTTTCTAAATGTGAGACTCTGTTCTCTTTCCTTACTCAGTTCATGTGTAGCCATGTTTACAGAATCTTCATAAGTGATATCTTATGATATGATTCTTTTTCTGTGTGACTTATTTCACTTAGAATCATCGTACCTGAATCCACTCACCTTGCTGCTCCTGGTCTTATGACATTGATTTCATGGCTGAGGGATATTGCATCGTACATAAATACCACAGTTTTTGGAACCATTTTTTATATTTCCTGGGATATTTAAGGTGTATACAAGTTGAGGTTCTTGTAAGCAGTGCAGCCCTAAATTTGGGGGTGGCTCTGTCTTATTGGTTTTCAGTTTTCCCAAGGTATATTCCATAGACTGGAAGTGCCCTTGGCTCTGTAGCTCTGTTGTTTAGTTGTTTTAGGGAACGCAATGCACTCCTCCAGTGAGGCAGTTGGCAATTTACATCCCGCCCATCAGCATAACAATGCTCCCTGTTCTCCAGGGCCTGTCTTGCCTTTCTGGTTTTTACACATTTTGTGGATGTCCCTTTTGACCGGTGGGAAGTGATACTTCTTTGTAGTGCAGATTTGCATTGCCCGCTTGCTTGCTTGGCCAAAAAGGGCGTATGCGTTTTCTCCTGAATATATTCCGGAGAAAATGCATACGCCCTTTTTAGCCAAGTGTGTCATTGTCGAAGTTGTGCCCCTCTTCCTGTGCTTTAAAGGCGATTCCAACGTACCTCTTGAAATCTGTCTCCTGCTATTCTGCCTCACATTCAAGTCCGCCTCGTTGCCTTCCCTCAACAGATTTTTGTACGATAGTTGTCCTTTATTACTCTGCCAGTTTGTGAATTGCTGTGCCCCAGAGCTCCATTTCTAAACTCGTTTTTTATGAGCTGTACGCAAGTCCAAAATTTTGGTTCAGGACCTATACTGGGTTCCGGTGGGTGGCTGAGACTCTGGCTAATTCTTCTTCCTGCCGGGAAATTAGAGTGACATTTGCCCGTCCAAATGCCTAACATCTACTCTCTCATTGGTTCTCACTCTTCCCTTCCATCCTCTGCCAAATTGGAAACCTGTGCGAACCAGGAGGTTAAAGGTGTTGTCTCTCCAAGTTGGGAGATTGATAGTAAAGCAGTTGGAAAGTTAAACCGGAGCACCAGGAGAGGGACTACTCGTTGAGTTTTAGAAACCTTTTGTATTCACAGTGTGTCCATTCTCTAGCTTTCCCGTACATGTTATAGCTGTAGTAATATTCGCTTCAACATGGAGAGTTGGGACCCATGGAATGGGGGCCATGCATTTTTGCTATAAAGGGTCTGCATTTGCTCACCCAATCTCACCATACCTCTCAGTCCCAAGTGTCCAGCCTTATGCCACATCCAGCTGTCATTGTAGATACGGTCATTCCAGGTTTCATCAGAGACCCTGAAGGAAATGTAAATAATTTCCCTGTTTTTTGGTTTTGTTTTTGAAATTCCTTTTTATAGTGGGTTTGAGCTGATTCTCGCTGCCATGTTTATGCCAGTCTAGACAAACTTGATTCCCTTACAGAGAAATATCAATACATAGGTTTTAAGATTCTTCCTAGTCAGATCTATTCCTCTGTGGGAAATATGGGGTTTTGAGTCCCTTCCACTGAGGAAGGTGTAGGTCTTGTCTATTCCACAGTTGGTTTTAGAAATGGTACCTGTGCTTATATCAAACTCTGGTTTTATGCATCACCCCACCTCTCCTTTCCCCTTAAGCAGGCATAAGAGTGTTTTCTAAATGTGAGACTCTGTTCTCTTTCCTAACTCAGTTCATGTGTAGCCATGTTTACAGGATCTTCATAAGTGATATCTTATGATAACTTTCTTTTTCTGTGTGACATATTTCACTTAGAATCATCGTACCAGAATCTACTCACTTTGCTGCTCCTGGTCTTATTACATTGATTTCATGGCTGAGGGATATTCCATCATACATATATACCACAGTTTTTTGAAACATTTTTGTATTTCCTGGGATATTTATGGTGTACCCAAGTTCAGGTTCTTGTAAGCAGTGCAGCCCTAAATTTGGGGGTGGCTCTGTCTTATTGATTTTCAGTTTTCCCAATGTATATTCCCTAGACTGGAAGTGCCCTTGGCTCTGTAGCTCTGTTGTTTACATGTTTTAGGGAACGCAGTGCACTCCTCCAGTGAGGCAGTTGGCAATTTACATCCCGCCCATCAGCATAACAAGGCTCCCTGTTCTCCAGGGCCTGTCTTGACTTTCTGGTTCTTACACATTTTGTGGATGTCCCTTTTGACCGGTGGGAAGTGATACTTCTTTGTAGTGCCGATTTGCATTGCCCGATTGCTTGCTTGGCCAAAAAGGGCGTATGCGTTTTCTCCTGAATATATTCAGGAGAAAACGCATACGCCCTTTTTGGCAAACTGCCTCATTGTCGAAGTTGTGCCTCTCTTCCTATGCTTTAAAGGCGATTCCAACATACCTCTTTAAATCTGTTTCCTGCTATTCTGTCTCTCTTTCAAGTCCGACTCGGTGCCTTCCCTCAACAGAGTTTTGTACGATAGTTGTCCTTTATTACTCTGCCAGTTTGTGAATTGCTGTGCCCCTGAGCTCCATTTTGCAACTCGTTTTTTGTGAGCTGTACGCAAGTCCAAAATTTTGGTTTAGGACCTATACTGGTTCCCGGTGGGTGGCTGAGACTCTAGTCAATTCTTCTTCCTGCTGGGAAATTAGAGTGACATGTGCCCGTCCAAATGCCTAACAGCTACTTTCTCATTGGTTCTCCCTCTTCCCTTCCATCCTCTGCGAAATTGGCAACCTGTGCGCACAGCAGGTTAAAGGGGTTGTCTCTCCAAGTTGGGAGATTGATAGTAAAGCAGTTGGAATGTCAAAGCGGAGCACCAGGAGAGGGACTACTCGTTGAGTTTTAGAAACCTTTTGTATTCACAGTGTGTCCATTCTCTAGGTTTCCCGTACATGTTATAGCTGTAGTAATATTCACTTCAACATGGAGAGTTGGGACCCATGGAATGGGGGCCATGCATTTTTGCTTTAAGTTGTCTGCATTTGCTCACCCAATCTCACCAATCCTCTCAGTCACAAGTGTCCAGCCTTATGCCACATCCAGCTGTCATTGTAGATAGGGTCATTCCAGGTTTCATCAGAAACCCTGAAGGAATTGAAAAGAATTTCCCGGTTTTTTGTTTTGTTTTTGTAATTCCATTTTATAGTGGGTTTGAGCTGATTCTCGCTGCCATCTTTATGCCAGTCTAGACAGACTTGATTCCCTAACGGAGACCTATCAAAACATAGGTTTTTAGATTCTTACTAGTCAGATCTATTCCTCGGCGTGAAATATGGGGTTTTGAGTCCCTTTCACTGAGGAAGGTGTAGGTCTTTTCTATTCCACAGGTGGTTTTAGAAACGGTACCTGTGCTTATATCAAACACTGGTTTTATGCATCACCCCACATCTCCTTCCCCATTAAACAGGCATAAGAGTGTTTTCTCAATGTGAGACTCTGTTCTCTTTCCTAACTCAGTTCATGTGTAGCCATGTGTACAGGATCTTCCTCAGTGATATCTTATGATAAGTTTCTTTTTCTGTGTGACTTATTTCACTTAGTATCATCGTACCTGAATCCACTCACTTTGCTGCTCCTGGTCTTATGACATTGATTTCATGGCTGAGGGATATTCCATCGTACATAAATACCACAGTTTTTTGAACCATTTTTATATTTCCTGGGATATTTAAGGTGTACCCAAGTTGAGGTTCTTGTAAGCAGTGCAGCCCGAAATTTTGGGGTGACTCTGTCTTATTGATTTTCCTTTTTCCCAAGGTATATTCCCTAGACTGGAAGTGCCCTTGGCTCTGTAGCTCTGTTGTTTAGTTGTATTCGGTAACGCAATGCACTACTCCAGTGAGGCATTTGGCAATTTACATCCCGCGCATCAGCATAACAAGGCTCCCTGTTCTCCAGGGCCTGTCTTGCCTTTCTGGTTTTTACACATTTTGTGGATGTCCCTTTTGACCGGTGGGAAGTGATACTTCTTTGTAGTGCAGATTTGCATTGCCCTCTTGCTTGCTTGGCCAAAAAGGGCGTATGCGTTTTCTCCTGAATATATTCAGGAGAAAACGCATATGCCCTTTTTGGCCAAGTGCGTCATTGTCGAAGTTGTGCCCCTCTTCCTGTGCTTTAAAGGCGATTCCAACGTACCTCTTGAAATCTGTTTCCTGCTATTCTGCCTCGCTTTCAAGTCCGCCTCGTTGCCTTTCCTCAACAGATTTTTGGACGATAGTTGTCCTTTATTACTCTGCCAGTTTGTGAACTGCTGTGCCCCTGAGCTCCATTTTTCAACTCGTTTTTTGTGAGCTGTACGCAAGTCCAAAATTTTGGTTCAGGACCTATACTGGTTCCCGGTGGGTGGCTGAGACTCTGGTTAATTCTTCTTCCTGCCGGGAAATTAGAGTGATATGTGCCCGTCCAAATGCCTAACAGCTACTCTCTCATTGGTTCTCCCTCTTCCCTTCCATCCTCTGCCAAATTGGCAACCTGAGCGAACCAGGAGGTTAAAATGGTTGTCTCTCCAACTTGGGAGATTGATAGCAAAGCAGTTGGAAAGTCAAAGCGGAGCAACAGGAGAGGGACTACTCATTGAGTTTTAGAAACCTTTTGTATTCACAGTGTGTCCATTCTCTAGGTTTCCCGTACATGTTATATCTGTAGTAATATTCCCTTCAACATGGAGAGTTGGGACCCAAGGAATGGGGGCCATGCATTTTTGCTTTAAAGGGTCTGCATTTGCTCACCCAATCTCACCAATCCTCTCAGTCCCAAGTGTCCAGCCTTATGCCACATCCAGCTGTCATTGTATATAGGGTCATTCCAGGTTTTATCAGAAACCCTGAAGGAATTGTAAAGAATTTTCCTGTTTTTAGGATTTGTTTTTGAAATTCCTTTTTATAGTGGGTTGGAGCTGATTCTCGCTGCCATGTTTATGCGAGTCTAGACACACTTGATTCCCTTACGGAGACATAACAATACGTAGGTTTTAAGATTCTTACTAGTCAGATCAATTCCTCTGCGAGAAATATGGGGTTTTGAGTCCCTTTCACTGAGGAAGGTGTAGGTCTTTTCTATTCCAAAGTTTGTTTTAGAAACGGTACCTGTGCTTATATCAAACTCTAGTTTTATGCATCACCCCACCTCTCCTTCCCCCTTAAGCAGGCATAAGAGTGTTTTCTAAATGTGAGACTCTGTTCTCTTTCCTAACTCAGTTCATGTGTAGCCATGTTTACAGGATCTTCATAAGTGATATCTTATGATAAGTTTCTTTTTACTGTGTGACTTATTTCACTTAGAATCATCGTGCCTGAATCCACTCACTTTGCTGCTCCTGGTCTTATGACATTGATTTCATGGCTGAGGGATATTCCATCGTACATAATTACCGCAATTTTTTGAACCATTTTTATATTTCCTGGGATATTTAAGGTGTACCCAAGTTGAGGTACTTGTAAGCAGTGCAGCCCTAAATTTGGGGGTGCTTCTGTCTTATTGATTTTCAGTTTTCCCAAGGTATATTCACTAGACTGGAAGTGCCCTTGGCTCTGTAGCTCTGTTGTTTTCTTGTTTTAGGAAACACAATGCACTCCTCCAGTGAGGCAGTTGTCAATTTACATCCCGCCCATCAGCATATCAAGGCTCCCTGTTCTCCAGGGCCTGTCTTGCCTTTCTGGTTTTTACACATTTTGTGGATGTCCCCTTTGCCCGGTGGGAAGTGATACTTCTTTGTAGTGCAGATTTGCATTGCCCGCTTGCTTGCTTGGCCAAAATGGGCGTATGCGTTCTCTCCTGATTATATTCAGTAGAAAACGCATACACACTTTTTGGACAAGTGCGTCATTGTCGAAGTTGTGCCCCTCTTCCTGTGCTTTAAAGGCGATTCCAACGTACCTCTTGAAATCTATTTCCTGCTATTCTGCCTGGCTTTCAAGTCCGCCTCGTTGCCTTCCCTCCACAGATATTTGGACGATAGTTGTCCTTTATTAATCTGACAGTTTTTGAATTGCTGTACCCCTGAGCTCCATTTTTCAACTCGTTTTTTGTGAGCTGAACGCAAGTCCAATATTTTGGTTCAGGACCTTTACTGGTTCCTGGTGGGTGGCTGAGACTTTGGTTAATTCTTCTTCCTGCCGGGAAATTAGAGCGACATATGCCCGTCCAAATGCCTAATAGCTACTCTCTCATTGGTTCTCCCTCTTCCCTTCCATCCTCTGCCAAATTGGCAACCTGTGGAACCAGGAGTTTAAAGGGGCTGTCTCTCCATGTTGGGAGATTGATAGTAAAGCAGTTGGAAAGTCAAAGCCGAGCACCAGGAGAGGGACTCTTCGTTGAGTTTTAGAAACCTTTTGTATTCACAGAGTGTCTACTCTCTAGGTATCATATACATGTTATAGCTGTAGTAATATTCCCTTTAACCTGGAGAGTTGGGACCCATGGAATGGAGGCCATGCATTATTGCTTTAAACGGTCTGCATTTGCTCACCGAATCTCACCAATCCTCTCAGCCCCAAGTGTCTAGCCTTATGCCACATCCAGTTGTCATTGTAGATAGGGTTATTCCATGTTTTATCAGAGACCCTGAAGGAATTGTAAAGAAGTTCCCTGTTTTTTGGTTTTGTATTTGAAATTCCTTTTTATAGTGTGCTTGAGCTGTTTCTCGCTGCCATGTTTATGCCAGGCTAGACACACTTGATTACCTTACGGAGACATATCAATACATAGGTTTTAAGATTCTTACTAGTGAGATCTATTACTCTGCGCAAAATATTGGGTTTTGAGTCCCTTTCACTGAGGAAGGTGTAGGTCTTGTCTATTCCACAATTAGTTTTAGAAACGGTAACTGTGCTTATATGAAACTCTGGTTTTATGCATCACCCCAACTCTCCTTCCCCCTTAAACAGGCATAAGAGTGTTTTCTAAATGTGAGACTCTGTTGTCTTTCCTAACTCAGTTCATGTGTAGCCATGTTTACAGGATCTTCATAAGTGATATCTTCTGATAAGTTTCTTTTTCTGTGTGACTTATTTCACTTAGAATCATCGTACCTGTATCCACTCACTTTGCTGCTCCTGGTCTTATGACATTGATTTCATGGCTGAGGGATATTCCAACGTACGTAAGTACCACAATTTTTTGAACCATTTTTATATTTCCTGGGATATTTAAAGTGTACCCAAGTTGACGTTCTTGTAAGCAGTGCAGCCCTAAATTTGGGGGTGGCTCTGTCTTACTGATTTTCAGTTTTCCCAAGGTATACTCGCTAGACTGGAAGTGCCCTTGGCTCTGTAGCTCTGTTGTTTACTTGTTTTAGGGAACACAGTGCACTCCTCCAGTGAGGCAGTTGGCAATTTACATCCCGCCCAACAGCATAACAGGGCTCCCTGTTCTCCAGGGCCTGTCTTGCCTTTCTGGTTTTTAAACATTTTCTGAAATTCCCTTTTGACCGGTGGAAAGTGATACTTCTGTGTAGTGCAGATTTGCATTGCCCGCTTGCTTGCTTGGCCAAAAAGGGCGTATGCGTTTTCTCCTGAATATATTCAGGAATATATTGAGGAGAAAACGCATACGCCCTTTTCCGCCCAGTGCGTCATTGTCAAAGTTGTGCCCCTCTTCCTGTGCTTTAAAGGTGATTCCAACGTACCTCTTGAAATCTGTTTCCTGATATTCTGCCTCGCTTTCAAGTCAGCCTCATTGTCTTCCCTCAACAGATTTTCGGACGATAGTGGTCCTTTATTACTCTGCCAGTTTGTGAATTGCTGTGCCCCTGAGTTTCATTTTTCAACTCGTTTTTTGTGAGCTGCACGCAAGTCCAAAATTTTGGTTCAGGACCTATACTGGTTCCCGGTGGGTGGCTGAGACTTTGGTTAATTCTTCTTCCTGCTGGGAAATTAGAGTGACATGTGCCCGACCAAATGCCTAACAGCTCCTCTCTCATTGGTTCTCCCTCTTCCCTTCCATCCTCTGCCAAATTGGCAACCTGTGCGAGCCAGGAGTTTAAAGGGGCTGGCTCTCCATGTTGGGAGATTGATTGTAAAGCAGTTGGAAAGTCAAACCCGAGCACCAAGAGAGGGACTATTCGTTGAGTTTTAGAAACCTATTGTATTCACAGAGTGTCTATTCTCTAGGTTTCCCGTACATGTTATACCTGTAGTAATATTCCCTTTAACCTGGAGAGTTTCGACCCACGGAATGGGCGCCATGCATTATTGCTTTAAAGGGTCTGCATTTGCTCACCCAATCTCCCCAATCCTCTCAGCCCCAAGTGTCCAGCCTTATGACATATCCAGCTGTCATTGTAGATAGGGTCATTCCAGGTTTCATCAGAGACCCTGAAGGAATTTTAAAGAAGTTCCCTGTTTTTTGGTTTTGTTTCTGAAATTCCTTTTTATAATGTGTTTCAGCTGTTTCTCGCTGCCATGTTTATGCCAGTCTAGACACACTTGATTCCCTTACGGAGACATATCAGTACATAGGTTTTAAGATTCTTACTAGTGAGATCTATTCCTCTGCGGGAAATATGGGGTTTTGAGTCCCTTTCACTGCGGAAGGTGTAGGTCTTGACTATTCCACAGTTGGTTTTAGAAAAGGTAACAGTGCTTACATCAACCTCTGGTTTTATGCATCACCCCAACTCTCCTCCCCCCTTAAGCAGGCATAAGAGTGTTTTCTAAATGTGGGAATCTGTTCTCTTTTTTAACTCATTTCATGTGTAGCCATGTTTACAAGATCTTCATAAGTGATATCTTATGATAAGTTTCTTTTTCTGTGTGACTTCACTTAGAATCATCGTACCTGAATGCACTCACTTTGCTTCTCCTGGTCTTATGACATTGATTTCATGGCTGAGGGATATTCCATCGTACATAAGTACCACAATTTTTTGAACCATTTTTATATTTCCTGGGATATTTAAGGTGTACCCAAGTTGAGTTTCTTGTAAGCAGTGCAGCCCTAAATTTGGGGGTGGCCCTGTCTTATTGATTTTCAGTTTTCCCAAGGTATACTCCCTAGACTGGAAGTGCCCTTGGCTCTGTAGCTCTATTGTTTACTTGTTTTACGGATCACAGTGCACTCCTCCAGTGAGGCAGTTGGCAATTTACATCCCGCCCAACAGCATAACAGGGCTCCCTGTTCTCCAGGGCCTGTCTTGCCTTTCTGGTTTTTACACATTTTGTGAAATTGCCTTTTGACCGGTGGAAAGTGATACTTCTGTGTAGTGCAGCTTTGCATTGCCCGCTTGCTTGCTTGGCCAAAAAGGGCGTATGCGTTTTCTCCTGAATATATTCAGGAATATATTGAGGAGAAAACGCATACGCCCTTTTTCGCACAGTGCGTCATTGTCAAAGTTGTGCCCCTCTTCCTGTGCTTTGAAGGCGATTCCAACGTACCTCTTGAAATCTGTTTCCTGATATTCTGCCTCGCATTCAAGTCAGCCTCATTGTCTTCCCTCAACAGATTTTCGGACGATAGTGGTCCTTTATTACTCTGCCAGTTTGTGAATTGCTGTGCCCCTGAGCTTCATTTTTCAACTCGTTTTTTGTGAGCTGCACGAAAGTCCAAAATTTTGGTTCAGGACCTATACTGGTTCCCGGTGGGTGGCTGAGACTTTGGTTAATTCTTCTTCCTGCCGGGAAATTATAGTGACCTGTGCCCGTCCAAATGCCTAACAGCTAGTCTCTCATTGGTTCTCCCTCTTCCCTTCCATCCTCTGCCAAATTGGCAACCTGGGCGATCCAGGACCTTAAAGGGTGTTTCTTTCCAAGTTGGAAGATTGATAGTAAAGCAGTTGGAAAGTCAAACCGGAGCACCAGGAGAGGGACTATTCGTTGAGTTTCAGAAACCTTTTGTATTCACAGTGTGTCCATTCTCCAGGTTTCCCGTACATGTTATAGCTGTAGTAATATTCCCTTCAACCTGGAGAGTTGGGACCCATGGAATGCGGGCCATGCATTTTTGCTTTAAAGGGTCTGCATTTGTTCACCCAATCTCACCAATCCTCTCAGTCCCAAGTGTCCAGCCTTATGCCACATCCAGCTGTCATTGTAGATAGGGTCATTCCAGGTTTCATCAGAGACCCTGAAGGAATTGAAAAGAATTTCCCTGTTTTTTGGTTTTGTTTTTGAAATTTCTTTTTATAGTGGGTTTGAGCTGATCCTTGCTGCCATGTTTATGCCAGTCTACACACTTGATTCCCTTACGGAGACATATCAATACATAAGTTTTAGTATTGTTACTAGTCAGATCTATTCCTTTGCGGGAAATATGGCGTTTTGAGGCCCATACACTGAGGAAGGTGTAGGTCTTGTCTATTCCACAGTTGGTTTTACAAACTGTACCTGTGCTTATATCAAACTCTGGTTTTATGCATCACCCCACCACTCTTCCCCCCTTAAGCAGGCATAACAGTGTTTTCTAAATGTGAGACCCTGTTCTCTTTCTTAACTCATCTCATGTGTAGCCAAGTTTACAGGATCTTCATAAGTGATATCTTATGATAAGTTTCTTTTTCTGTCTGACTTCACTTAGAATCATCGTACCTGAATCCACTCACTTTGCTGCTCCTGGTCTTATCACATTGATTTCATGGCTGAGGGATACTCCATCATACATAAATACCACAGTTTTGGGAAACATTTTTATATTTCCTGGGATATTTAAGGTGTACCCAAGTTGAGGTTCTTGTAAGCAGTGCAGCCCTAAATTTGGGGGTGGCTCTGTCTTATTGATTTTCAGTTTTCCCAAGGTATATTCCCTAGACTGGAAGTGCCCTTGGCTCTGTAGCTCTGTTGTTTACTTGTATTAGGGAACGCAATGCACTCCTCCAGTGAGTCAGTTGGCAATTTACATCCCGCCCATCAGCATAACAAGGCTCCCTGTTCTCCAGGGCCTGTCTTGCCTTTCTGGTTTTTACACATTTTGTGGATGTCACTTTTCACCGGTCGGAAGTGATACTTCTGTGTAGTGCAGATTTGCATTGCCCGCTTGCTTGCTTGGCCAAAAAGGTCGTATGCGTTTTCTCCTGAATATATTCAGGAGAAAACACATACGCCCTTTTTGGCCAAGTGTGTCATTGTCGAAGTTGTGCCCCTCTTCCTGTGCTTTAAAGGCGATTCCAACGTACCGCTTGAAATCTGTTTCCTGCTATTCTGTCTCGCTTTCAAGTCCACCTCGCTGCCTTCCCTCAACAGATTTTTGGACGATAGTTGTCCTTTATTACTATGTCAGTTTGTGAATTGCTGTGCCGCTGTGCTCCATTTTTCAACTCATTTTTTGTGAGTTGTACGCAAGTCCAAAATTTTGGTTCAGGACCTATACTGGTTTCTGGTGGGTGGCTGAGACTCTGGTCAATTCTTCTTCCTGCCGGGAAATTAGAGCGATATGTGCCCGTCCAAATGCCTAACAGCTACTCTCTCATTTGTTCTCCCTCTTCCCTTCCATCCTCTGCGAAATTGGCAACCTGTGCGAACCAGGAGGTTAAAGGGGTTGTCTCTCCAAGTTGGGAGATTGATAGTAAAGCAGTTGGAAAGTCAAAGCGGAGCATCAGGAGAGGGACTACACGTTGAGTTTTAGAAACCTTTTCTATTCACAATGTGTCCATTCTATAGGTTTCCCGTACATGTTATAGCTGTAGTAATATTCACTTCAGCATGGAGAGTTGGGACCCATGGAATGGGGGCCATGCATTTTTGCTTTAAAGGGTCTGCATTTGCTCACCCAATCTCACCAATCCTCTCAATCCCAAGAGCCCAGCCTTATGTCACATCCAGCTGTCATTGTAGATAGGGTCATTCCAGGTGTCATCACAGACCCTGAAGGAAATGTAAGGAATTTCCCTGTTTTTTGGTTTTGTTTTGACATTCCTTTTTATAGTGGGTTTGAGCTGATTCTCGCTGCCATGTTTATGCCAGTCTAGACACACATGATTCCCTTACAGAGACGTATCAATACATAGGTTTTAAGATTCTTACTAGTCTGATCTATTCCTCTGTGGGACATATGGGGTTTTGAGTTCCTTTCACTGAGAAAGGTGTAGGTCTTGGCTATTCCACAGTTGGTTTTAGAAATGGTACCTGTACTTATATCAAACTCTGGTTTTATGCATCACCCCACCTCTCCTTTCCCCTTAAGCAGGCATAAGAGTGTTTTCTAAATGTGAGACTCTGTTCTCTTTCCAAACTCTGTTCATGTGAAGCCATGTTTACAGGATCTTCATAAGTGATATATTATGATAAGATTCTTTTTCTGTGTGACTTATTTCACTTAGAATCATCGTACCTGAATCCACTCTCTTTGTTGCTCCTGGTCTTATGACATTGATTTCATGGCTGAGGGATATTCCATCGTACATAAATACCACAGTTTTTGAACCATTTTTATATTTCCTGGGATATTTAAGATGTACCCAAGTTGAGGTTCTTGTAAGCAGTGCAGCTCTAAATTTGGGGGTGGCTCTGTCTTATTGATTTTCAGTTTACCCAAGGTATATTCCCTAGAATGGAAGTGTCCTTGGCTCTGTAGCTCTGTTGGTTACTTGTTTTAGGGAACTCAATGCACTCCTCCAGTGAGGCAGTTGGCAATTTACATCCCGCCCATCAGCATAACAAGGCTCCCTGTTCTCCAGGGCCTGTCTTGCCTTTCTCGTTTTTACATATTTTGTGGATGTCCCTTTTGACCGGTGGGACGTGATACTTCTTTGTAGTGCAGATTTGCATTGCCCGCTTGCTTCCTGGCCAAAAAGGGCGTATGTGTTTTCTCCTGAATATATTCGGCAGAAAACGCATACGCCCTTTTTGGCCAAGTGTGTCATTGTCGAAGTTGTGCCCCTCTTACTGTGCTTTAAAGGCGATTCCAACGTACTTCTTGAAATCTGTTTCCTGCTATTCTGCCTCGCTTTCAAGTCCGCCTCGTTGTCTTCCCTCAACAGATTTTTGGACGATAGTTGTCCTTTATTACTCTGATAGTTCGTGAATTGCTGTGCCCCTGAGCTCCAGATTTCAACTCGTTTTTTGTGAGCTGAACGCATGTCCATAATTTAGGTTCAGGACCTATACAGGTTCCTGGTGGGTGGCTGTGACTTTGGTTAATTCTTCTTTCTGCCGGGAAATTAGAGTGACATGAGCCCGTCCAAATGCCTAACAGCTAGTCTCTCATTGGTTCTCCCTCTTTCCTTCCATCCTCTGTGAATTTGGCAACTTGTGCGAACCAGGAGCTCAAAGGGGCTGTCTCTCCAAGTTGGGAGATTGATAGTAAAGCAGTTGGAATGTCAATCCAGAGCACCAGGAGAGGGACTATACGTTGAGTTTTAGAAACCTTTTGTATTCACAGTGTTTCCATTCTCTAGGTTTCCTTTACATGTTATAGCTGTAGTAATATTGCCTTCAACCTGGAGAGTTGGGACCCATGGAATGGGGGCCATGCATTATTGCTTTAAAATGTCTGCATTTGCTCACCCAATCTCACCAATCCTCTCAGTCCCAAGTGTCCAGCCTTATGCCACATCCAGCTGTCATTGTAGACAGGGTCATTCCTGGTTTCTTCGGAGACCCTGAAGGAATTGTAAAGAATTTCCCTGTTTTTTGGTTTTGTTTTTGAAATTCCTTTTTATAGTGGGTTTGAGCTGATTTTCACTGCCATGTTTATGCCAGTCTAGACACACTTGATTCCCTTACAGAGACATATCAATACATAGGTTTTAAGATTCTTACTAGTAAGATATATTCCTCTGCGCAAAATATGGAATTTTGAGTCCCTTTCACTGAGGAAGGTGTAGGTCTTTTCTATTCCATTTTGGTTTTTGGAATGGTACCTGTGCTTATATCAAACTCTGGTTTTATGCATCACCCCACCTCTCCTTGCCACTTCAGCGGGCATAAGAGTGTTTTCTAAATGTGAGACTCTGTTCTCTTTCCTAACTCAGTTCATGTGTAGCCATGTTTACAGGATCTTCATAAGTGATATCTTATGATGATTTTCTTTTTCTATGTGACTTATTTCACTTAGAATCTTCGTACCTGAATCCACTCACTTTGCTTCTACTGGTCTTATGACATTGATTTCATGGCTGAGGGATATTCTATCCTACGTAAGTACCACAAACTTTTAAACCATTTTTATATTTCCTGGGATATTTAAGGTGTACCCAAGTTGAGGTTCTTGTAAGCAGTGCAGCCCTAAATTAGGGGGTGGCTCTGTCTTATTGATTTTCAGTTTTCCCAAGGTATATTCCCTAGACTGGAAGTGCCCTTGGCTCTGTAGCTCTGTTGTTTACTTGTTTTATGTAACTCAATGCACTCCTCCAGTGAGGCAGTTGGCAATTTACATCCCGCACATCAGCATAACAAGGCTCCTCTTCTCCAGTGCCTGTCTTGCCTTTCGGGTTTTTACCCATTTTGTGGATGACCGTTTTGACAGGTGGGATGTGACACTTCTTTGTAGTGCAGATTTGTGTTGCACTCTTGCTTGCTTGGCCAAAAAGGGCGTATGCATTTTATCCAGAATATATTCAGGAGAAATCGCATACGCCCATTTTGGCCAAGTGCATCATTGTCGAAGTTGTGTCCCTCTTCCTGTGCTTCGCAGGTGATTACAACATACCTCTTGAAATCTGTTTCCTGCTATTCTTCCTCGCATTCATGTCTGCCTCGTTTCCTTCACTCAACAGATTTTTGGACGATTGTTGTCCTTTATTACTCTGCCAGTTTGTGAATTGCTTTGCCCCTGTTCTCCGTTTTTCAACTCGTTTTTGTGAGCTGAACGCAAGTCCAAAATTTTGCTTCACGACCTATACTTGTTCCTGGTGGGTGGCTGAGAGTTTGGTTAATTCTTCTTCCTGCCAGCAAATTAGAGTGTCATATGCCTGTCCAAATGCCTAACAGCTACTCTCTCTTTGGTTCTCCCTTTTCCCTTTCATCCTTAGCCAAATTGGCAACCAGTGGGAACCAGGAGGTTAAAGGGGCTGTCTCTTCACGTTGGGAGATTTATAGTAAAGCTGTTGGAAAGTCAAAACGGAGCACCAGGAGAGGGACTGTTCGTTGTGTTTTAGAAACGTTTTGTATTCACAGGGTGTCCACTCTCTTGGTTTCCCGTCCATGTTATAGCTGTAGTAATATTACCTTCAACCAGGAGAGTTGGGACCCATCGAATTGGTGGCATGTATTGTGGCTTTAAAGGGCCTGCATTTTCTCCGCCAATCTCTCCAATCCCCTCAGTCCCATGTGTCCAGCCTTATGTCTCTTCCAGCTGTCGTTGTAGATTGTGTCATTCCAGGTTGCATCAGAGCCCTTGAAGGAATTGTGTAAGAATATCGCTGTTTTTTTAATTTTTTTTTTTTTGAAATTCAGTTTTATAATGGGGTTGAGCTGATTTTCCCTTACTTGTTTTTGCCGGTCTAGACAAACTTGATTCCCTTACAGAGACATATAAATACATTGGTTTTAATATTCTTACTAGTCAGATATATTCCTCTCCTGGAAATAGGGATTTTCAGTCCCGTTCACTACGGAAGAAGTAGTTCTTGTCTATTCTATATTTGGATTATGGAACGGTACCTGTGCTAATATCAAACTCTGGTTTTGTGCATCTCCCCACCTCTCATTTCCCCTTAAGCATGCATAAGAGTGTTTTCTAAATCTGAGACACTGTTCTATTTCCTAATACAGTTCATATGTAGCCATGTTTACATTCCCTTCGTAAGTGATATCTTATGTCAGAATGCACCATGGCCCTTGTCATAATAATGCTCCATGACCCTTGTCATCACATTGCTCCATGCCTAGTTATCACAATGCTCCATTTCCCTTGTCATCACAATTCTCCTCGTCCTTGTCATCACGATGCTACATGACACTTCTCATCACAACATTACATGCTCTTGTCATTACAATGCTCCATGACCCCTGTCATCACAATGCTCCCTGACACCTGTCATCACAGTGCTTCATGCCCCTTGTCATTACAGTGCTCCATGATGCTCGTCATCACAATTACCCAAGTTCTTCTCATCACAATGCTCCACGGTTTTGCCATCACAGTGCTCCATGCCCGGGTCTTCTCACAGCTCAATGTCCCTTGTCCTCACAATTCTCCTCGTCCTTGTCATCACAATGCTCCATGGCGCTTCTCATCACAATGTTATATGCCCTTGGCATCAGAATACTCCATGCACTTGTCATCGCAATGCTCCATGACCCCTGTCATAGGAAGCTCCATGTGCTTGTCATCACAATGTTTCACGACCTGGAAATAAAAATTATCAGTGGCCCTTGTCATCACAATGCTCCATGCCCTTGTCATCACAATGCTCCTTTACCTTTGTCACAACAATCCTCCATGACACTTGGCATCACAATTCTCCGTTGTATTGTCATCACAAAGGAACATGAAATATGTCATCACAATGCTCCCTGACACCTGTCTTCACAATACTCCATGAACTTGTCATCACAATGCTCCATGCCCTTGTCATCACAATGTGCCATGCCCAATGTCATCACAATAATCCTTGAAACATCTCAGACCAATGCTCCATGCCCCTTTTCATCACAATGCTCCATGAACCCTGTCATCACAATGCACCATGCCCATCATCATAATGCTTCATGCTATTGTCATCACAATGAAATCAAAATGCTCCATGACCTCTGTCATCACAATGCTCCAAACCCTTGTGATCACAATGTTCCATAACACTTGTGATCACAATGCCCCATGACGCTCGTCATCACAATTATCCATGGCCTTCTCATCACAATGCTCAATGACATTTGTCATCACAATGCTCAATATCCTTGTCATCACAATGCTCCAGACACTTGTCGTCAGAATGCTCCTTGAACCCTTTCATCACAGTGCTCCATGACCCCTAACATCACAATGTTCCATAAACACTGTCATCAAAATGTTTCATGACCATTTCATCCAATTGCTCCATGACCCTGTCATCACAATGCTCCCTGCCCTTCTCATCCCAATGCACCACAAACTTGTCATCAAAATGCTCCATGGCCAATGTAATCACAAAGCTCCATGACCTTTGGCATCACAATGCTCCATGCCATTGTCATCACAAAGTTCCATGAAACCTCTCACCACATTGCTCCATGGTGTTGTCATCACAAAGCTCCATGACGCTTGTCATCACAATGCTTTATGCCCTTCTCATCACAATGCACCATGACTGTGTCATTGCAATCCTCCAAGACACATGTATCACTGAGTTCTGTGCACTTGTCATCACAATGCTCGATGCCCTCTCTCATCACAATAATCCATGAAACTTTTCAGACCAATGCTCCATGCCCTTGTCATCACAATGCTCCATTACACCTGTCATAACAATGCTCCATGACCCCTGCCTTTGTCATCACAAGACTCCATGACCCTTGTCATCACAATGCTCCAAGTCCCCTGTAATCACAATGCTCCATGACCATGTCATCACAAAGCTCCCTGACGCATGTCATCAGAATGCTCCATGGCCTTCTCATCACAATGCTCCATGCCCATTTCATCACAATGCTCCAAGACCCCTGTAATAACAATACCCCATGCCACTTTTCATCTCAATGCTCCATGAACCCTGTCATCACAATGCACCATGCCCATCATCATAATACTACATGCTATTGTCATCACAATGAAATCAAAATTCTCCACGACCTCTGTCATCACAATGCTCCAAAACCCTCTGATCACAATATTCCATAAAACTGTTCATCACAATGCCCCATGATGCTGGTTATAACAGTTATCCATGGACTTCTCATCACAATGCTCCATGACACCTGACATCACAATGTTCTATAAACACTGTCATCAAAATATTTCATGACCATTTCATCCAATTGCTCCATGACCCTGTCATCACAATGCTCCCTGCCCTTCTCATCACAATGCACCACACCCTTGTCATCAAAATGCTTCATGGCCTATGTCATCACAAAGCTCCATGACCCTTGGCATCACAATGCTGCATGCCATTGTCATCACAAAGCTCCATGAAAACTCTCATCACATTGCTCCATGACGTTTTCATCACAAAGCTCCATGACGCTTGTCATCACAATGCTCGATGTCCTTCACATCACAATGCACCATGCCTTTGTTATTGCAATCCTCCAAGACACATGTATCACTGTGTTCCGTGCACTTGTCATCACAATGCTCCATGCCCACTCTCATCACAATAATCCATGAAATATTTCAGACCAATGCTCCATGCCCTTGTCATCACAATGCTCCATTACCACTGTCATAACAATGCTCCATAACCTCTGCAATCACAATGTTCCATGGCTTTGTCATCACAAGACTCCATGACCCTTGTCATCACAATGCTCCAAGACCCCTGTAATCACAATGCTCCATGCCCATGTTATCACAAAGCTCCCTGACGCATGTCATCAGAATGCTCCATGGCCTTCTCATCACAATGCTCCATGCCCTTTTCATCACAATGCTCCAAGACCCCTGTAATAACAATACTCCATGCCACTTTTCATCTCAGTGCTCCATGAACCCTGTCATCACAATGCACCATGCCCATCATCATAATGCTTCATGCTATTGTCATCACAATGAAATCAAAATTCTCCATGACCTCTGTCATCACAATGCTCCAAATCCCTGTGATCACAATGTTCCATAAAACTTGTCATCACAACGCCCCATGATGCTGGTTACCACAATTATCCATGGACTTCTCATCACAATGCTCCATGACCTTTGTCATCACAATTCTCAATACACTTGTCATCAAAATGCTCCCTGGAACTTGTCATAAGTATGCTCATTGAAAACTGTCATGACAAGTCTCCATGCCCTTTTCATCACAATGATCCATGCCCTTTTCATCACAATGCTCCATGCCGTTGTCATCACAATACTCCACAAGCTTGTCATCAGAATGCTCCGTGACACTTGTCATCACAATGCTCCATGTCCCCAGTCATCACAATGCACCATGACCACTGTCATCACAATAATCCATACCCCTTTTCATTACAGTGCTCCATGACGCTCGTAATCACAATTATCCATGCTCTTCTCATCACAATGCTCCACGCCCTTGTCATCAAAATGCTCCATGACACTTGTCATCACAATGCTCCATGACCACTGTCATCACAATGCTCCATGACCCCTGTCATCACAATGCTCCAAACCCCTTGTCATTACAGTGCTCCATGACGCTTGTCATCACAATTATCCATGGTCTTCTCATCACAGTGCTCCACGGTCTTGCCATCACAATGCTCCATGCCCTGGTCATCACACTGCTCCATGTCCCTGTCATCACAATTCTCCACGTTCTTGGCATCAGAATGCTCTATGACACTTCTCATCAAAGTGTTACATGCTTTGTCATCACAATTCTCAATGCACTTGTCATCGCAATGCTCCATGTCCCATGTCATAGCAAGCTCCATGTGCTTGTCATCACAATACTCCATGTGCTTCTCGTCACAATGCTCCATGACCTTTGTCATCACAAGGCTCCCTGACACTTGTTCTCAGAATGCTCCTTGAAACCTGTCATGAAAAGGCTCCATGCCTTTTTCATCACAATGCCCCATGTCGTTTTCTTCACAATGCTCCATGCCATTGTCATCAAAATACTCCACAAGCTTGTCATCAGAATGCTCCCTGACCCTTGTCATCACAATGCTCCATGACCCCTGTTATCACAATGCTCCATACCCCTTGTCATTACAGTGCTCCATGACGCTCGTCATCACAGTTACCCGTGGTCTTCTCATCACAATGCTCCACGGTCTTGCCATCAAAATGCTCCATGCCTTGGTCATCACAATGCTCCATGTCCCGTGTCATCAAAATTCTCCACGTTCTTGGCATCACTATGCTCCATGACACTTCTCATCACAGTGTTACATGCTTTGTCATAACAATTCTCTATGCACTTGTCATCGCAGTGCTCCATGATCCCTGTTATAGCAAGCTCCATGTGCTTGTCATCACAATGCTTCATGAGCTTGTCATCAAAATTCTCAATGGCCCTTGTCATCACAATGCTCCATGCCCTTGTCATCACAAAGCTCCATGACCCTTGTCATCACAATGCTCCAAGCCCTTGTCATCAAAATGCTCCATTAACTTTGTCATCACAATCCCCCATGACACTTGGCATCACAATGCTCCATTCCATTGTCATCGCAATGACCATGACATATCTCATCACAATGCTCCCTGACACCTGTCTTCACAATACTCCATGACCTTCTCATCACAATGCTCCATGCCCTTGTCATCACAATGCGCCATGCCCACTCTCATCACAATAGTCCACGAAATTTGTCAGACCAATGCAACATGACACTGTCATCACAATGCTCCATGCACTTTAATCACAATGCTCTATGACCACTGTCATCACAATGCTCCATGACTCTATTCATCACAATTCTTCATGACCATTGTCACCACAATGCTCCATGAACATATCATCACAATGCTCCGTGACCCTAGTCATCACAATGCTCCATGACTTTGCCAGCACAATACTCCATGACCCATGGCATCACAATGCGCCATGCGCTTGTCATCACAATGCTCCACATCGTTGTCATCACAATGCTCCATAAACCTTGTCATCACAATGATCCATGCGTTTGTCAGCACAATGCTCCATGACCAATTTCATAACAATGTGCCATGCGTTTGACATCACAGTGCTCCACAACCTTGTTATCACAATGCGCCATGCACTTCTCATCAAAATGCTCTCTCACCAATGATATCACAATGTTCCTTAACTAATCATCTCAATACTCCCTCACACCTGTCATCACAATATTCCATAACCCTTGTCACAACAATGCTACATGCACTTATCATCACAATGCTCCATGCCCCTGACATCACAATGTTCCATAACCCCTGTCATCACAATGCTCCATGACCCTTTTCATCACAATGCTCCATGACCCCTGACATCACAATGTTCCATAAACACTATCATCAAAATGTTCCATGACCATTTCATCCAATTGCTCCATGACCCTGTCATCACAATGCACCCTGCCCTTCTCATCACAATGCACCACACCCTTGTCATCAAAATGCTCTATGGCCTATGTCATCACAAAGCTCCATGACCCTTGGCATCACAATGCTGCATGCCATTGTCATCACAAAGCTCCATGAAACCTCTCATCACATTGCTCCATGATGTTGTCATCACAAAGCTCCATGACGCTTGTCATCACAATGCTCGATGCCCTTCTCATCACAATGCACCATGCCTTTGTCATTGCAATCCTCCAAGACACATGTATCACTGTGTACCGTGCACTTATCATCACAATGCTCCATGCCCACTCTCATCACAATAATCCATGAAACTTTTCAGACCAATGTTCCATGCCCTTGTCATCACAATGCTCCATTATAACTGTCATAACAATGCTCCATGACACCTGCCATCACAATGTTCCACGGCTTTGTCATCACAAGACTCCATGACCCTTGTCATCACAATGCTCCAAGACCCCTGTAATCACAATGCTCCATGCGCATGTCATCACAAAGCTCCCTGACGCATGTCATCAGAATGATCCATGGACTTCTCATCACAATGCTCCATGCCCTTTTCATCACAATGCTCCAAGACCCCTATAATAACAATACTCCATGCCACTTTTCATCTAAGTGCTCCATGAACCCTGTCATCACAATGCACCATGCCCATCATCCTAATGCTTCATGCTATTGTCATCACAATGAAATCAAAATTCTCCATGACCTCTGTCATCACAATGCTCCAAATCCCTGTGATCACAATGTTCCATAAAACTTGTCATCACAACGCCCCATGATGCTGGTTACCACAATTATCCATGGACTTCTCATCACAATGCTCCATGACCTTTTTCATCACAATTCTCAATACACTTGTCATCACAATGCTCCCTGGAACTTGTCATTAGTATGCTCATTGAAAACTGTCATGACAAGTCTCCATGCCCTTTTCATCACAATGATCCATGCCCTTTTCATCACAATGCTCCATGCCGTTGTCATCACAATACTCCACAAGCTTGTCATCAGAATGCTCCGTGACACTTGTCATCACAATGATCCATGAACCCTGTCATCAAAATGTTCCATGACACCTGTCATCACAATGCTCCATGCCCCTTGTCATTACAGTGCTCCATGATGCTCGCCATCACAATTATCCATGGTCTTCTCATCACAGTGCTCCACTGTCTTGCCATCACAATGCTCCATGACCTGGTTATCACAATGCTCCATGTCCCCAGTCATCACAATGCTCCATGACCACTGTCATCACAATACTCCATACCCCTTTTCATTACAGTGCTCCATGACGCTCGTAATCACAATTATGCATGCTCTTCTCATCACAATGCTCCACGCCCTTGTCATCAAAATGCTCCATGACACTTGTCATCACAATGTTCCATGACCACTGTCATCACAATGCTCCATGACCCCTGTCATCACAATGCTCCAAACCCCTTGTCATTACAGTGCTCCATGACGCTTGTCATCACAATTATCCATGGTCTTCTCATCACAATGCTCCACGGTCCTGCCATCACAATGCTCCATGCCCTGGTCATCACACTGCTCCATGTCCCTGTCATCACAATTCTCCACGTTCTTGGCATCAGAATGCTCCATGACACTTCTCATCAAAGTGTTACATGCTTTGTCATCACAATTCTCAATGCAGTTGTCATTGCAATGCTCCATGACCCCTGTCATAGCAAGCTCCATGTGCTTGCCATCACAATACTCCATGTGCTTGTTGTCACAATGCTCCATGACCTTTGTCATCACAAGGCTCCCTGACACTTGTTCTCAGAATGCTCCTTGAAACCTGTCATGAAAAGGCTCCATGCCTTTTTCATCACAATGCCCCATGTCGTTTTCTTCACAATGCTCCATGCCATTGTCATCAAAATACTCCACAAGCTTGTCATCAGAATGCTCCCTGACCCTTGTCATCACAATGCTCCATGACCCCTGTTATCACAATGCTCCATACCCATTGTCATTACAGTACTCCATGACGCTCGTCATCACAGTTACCCGTGGTTTTCTCATCACAATGCTCCACGGTCTTGCCATCACAATGCTCCATGCCTTGGTCATCACAATGCTCCATATCCCGTGTCATCACAATTCTCCACGTTCTTGGCATCACTATGCTCCATGACACTTCTCATCACAGTGTTACATGCTTTGTCATCACAATTCTCTATGCACTTGTCATCGCAATGCTCCATGATCCCTGTCATAGCAAGCTCCATGTGCTTGTCATCACAATGCTTCATGAACTGGTCATCAAAATTCTCAATGGCCCTTGTCATCACAATGCTCCATGCCCTTGTCATCACAAAGCTCCATGACTCTTGTCATCACAATGCTCCAAGCCCTTGTCATCAAAATGCTCCATTACCTTTGTCATCACAATCCTCCATGACACTTTGCATCACAATGCTCCATTCAATTGTCATCGCAATGACCATGACATATCTCATCACAATGCTCCCTGACACCTGTCTTCACAATACTCCATGACTTTCTCATCACAATGCTCCATGACCTTTGTCATCACAATTCTCAATACACTTGTCATCACAATGCTCCCTGGATCTTGTCATCAGTATGCTCATTGAAAACTGTCATGACAAGTCTCCATGCCGTTTTCATCACAATGATCCATGCCCTTTTCATCACAATGCTCCATGCCATTGTCATCACAATACTCCACAAGCTTGTCATCAGAATGCTCCGTGACACATGTCATCACAATGATCCATGAACCCTGTCATCAAAATGTTCCATGACACCTGTCATCACAATGCTCCATGCCCCTTGTCATTACAGTGCTCCATGATGCTCGTCATCACAATTATCCATGGTCTTCTCATCACAGTGCTCCACTGTCTTGCCATCACAATGCTCCGTGACCTGGTTATCACAATGCTCCATGTCCCCAGTCATCACAATGCTCCATGACCCCTGTCATCACAATACTCCATACCCCTTTTCATTACAGTGCTCCATGACGCTCGTAATCACAATTATCCATGCTCTTCTCATCACAATGCTCCACGCCCTTGTCATGAAAATGCTCCATGACACTTGTCATCACAAAGCTCCATGACCACTCTCATCACAATGCTCCATGACCCCTGTCATCACAATGCTCCAAACCCCTTGTCATTACAGTGCTCCATGACGCTTGTCATCACAATTATCCATGGTCTTCTCATCACAATGCTCCACGGTCTTGCCATCACAATGCTCCATGCCCTGGTCATCACACTGCTCCATGTCCCTGTCATCACAATTCTCCACGTTCTTGGCATTAGAATGCTCCATGACACTTCTCATCAAAGTGTTACATGCTTTGTCATCACAATTCTCAATGCACTTGTCATTGCAATGCTCCATGTCCCCTGTCATAGCAAGCTCCATGTGCTTGTCATCACAATACTCCATGTGCTTGTCGTCACAATGCTCCATGACATTTATCATCACAAGGCTCTCTGACACTTGTTCTCAGAATGCTCCTTGAAACTTTAATGAAATGGCTCCATCCCTTTTTCATCACAATGCCCCATGTCGTTTTCTTCACAATGCTCCATGCCATTGTCATCAAAATACTCCACAAGCTTGTCATCAGAATGCTCCCTGACCCTTGTCATCACAATGCTCCATGACCCCTGTTATCACAATGCTCCATACCCCTTGTCATTACAGTGCTCCATGACGCTCGTCATCACAGTTACCCGTGGTCTTCTCATCACAATGCTCCACGGTCTTGCCATCAAAATGCTCCATGCCTTGGTCATCACAATGCTCCATGTCCCGTGTCATCAAAATTCTCCACGTTCTTGGCATCACTATGCTCCATGACACTTCTCATCACAGTGTTACATGCTTTGTCATCACAATTCTCTATGCACTTGTCATCGCAATGCTCCATGTTCCCTGTCATAGCAAGCTCCATGTGCTTGTCATCACAATGCTTCATGAACTGGTCATCAAAATTCTCAATGGCCCTTGTCATCACAAACTCCATGACCCTTGTCATCACAATGCTCCAAGCCCTTGTCATCAAAATGCTCCATTACCTTTGTCATCACAATCCTCCATGACAATTGGCATCACAATGCTCCATTCCATTGTCATCGCAATGACCATGACATATCTCATGACAATGCTCCCTGACACCTGTCTTCACAATACTGCATGACTTTCTCATCACAATGCTCCATGACCTTTGTCATCACAATTCTCAATACACTTGTCATCACAATGCTCCCTGGATCTTGTCATCAGTATGCTCATTGAAAACTGTCATGACAAGTCTCCATGCCATTTTCATCACAATGATCCATGCCCTTTTCATCACAATGCTCCATGCCATTGTCATCACAATACTCCACAAGCTTGTCATCAGAATGCTCCATGACACTTGTCATCACAATGATCCATGAACCCTGTCATCAAAATGTTCCATGACACCTGTCATCACAATGCTCCATGCCCCTTGTCATTACAGTGCTCCATGATGCTCGTCATCACAATTATCCATGGTCTTCTCATCACAGTGCTCCACTGTCTTGCCATCACAATGCTCCATGACCTGGTTATCACAATGCTCCATGTCCCCAGTCATCACAATGCTCCATGACCCCTGTCATCACAACACTCCATACCCCTTTTCATTACAGTGCTCCATGACGCTCGTAATCACAATTATCCATGCTCTTCTCATCACAATGCTCCACGCCCTTGTCATCAAAATGCTCCATGACACTTGTCATCACAATGCTCCATGACCCATGTCATCACAATGCTCCATGACCACTGTCATCACAATGCTCCATGACCCCTGTCATCACAATGCTCCAAACCCCTTGTCATTACAGTGCTCCATGACGCTTGTCATCACAATAATCCATGGACTTCTCATCACAATGCTCCACGGTCTAGCCATCACAATGCTCCATGCCCTGGTCATCACACTGCTCCATGTCTCTGTCATCACAATTCTCCACGTTCTTGGCATCAGAATGCTCCATGACACTTCTCATCAAAGTGTTACATGATTTGTCATCACAATTCTCAATGCACTTGTCATCGCAATGCTCCATGACCCCTGTCATAGCAAGCTCCATGTGCTTGTCATCACAATACTCCATGTACTTGTCATCACAATGCTCCATGACCTTTGAAATCACAAGGCTCCCTGACACTTGTTCTCAGAATGCTCCTTGAAACCTGTCATGAAAAGGCTCCATGCCTTTTTCATCACAATGCCCCATGTCGTTTTCTTCACAATGCTCCATGCCGTTGTCATCAAAATACTCCACAAGCTTTTCATCAGAATGCTCCCTGACCCTTGTCATCACAATGCTCCATGAGCCCTGTTATCACAATGCTCCATACCCCTTGTCATTACAGTGCTCCATGACGCTGGTCATCACAGTTACCCGTGGTCTTCTCATCACAATGTTCCACGGTCTTGCCATCACAATGCTCCATGCCTTGGTCATCACAATGCTCCATGTCCTGTGTCATCACAATTCTCCACGTTCTTGGCATCACTATGCTCCATGACACTTCTCATCACAGTGTTACATGCTTTGTCATCACAATTCTCTAGGCACTTGTCATCGCAATGCTCTATGATCCCTGTCTTAGCAAGCTCCATGGGCTTGTCATCACAATGCTTCATGAACTGGTCATCAAAATTATCAATGGCCCTTCTCATCACAATGCTCCATGCCCTTGTCATCACAAAGCTCCATGACCCTTGTCATCACAATGCTCCAAGCCCTTGTCATCAAAATGCTCCATTACCTGTGTCATCACAATCCTCCATGACACTTGGCATCACAATGCTCCATTCCATTGTCATCGCAATGACCATGACATATCTCATCACAATGCTCCCTGACACCTGTCTTCACAATACTCCATGACCTTCTCATCACAATGCTCCATGCCCTTGTCATCACAATGTGCCATGCCCACTCTCATCACAATAGTCCATGAAATTTGTCAGACCAATGCAACATGCCCCTGTCATCACAATGCTCCATGCACTTTCATCACAATGCTCTATGACCCCTGTCATCACAATGCTCCGTGACTCCAGTCATCACAATGCTTCATGACCATTGTCACCACAATGCTCCATGAACATATCATCACAATGCTCCGTGACCCTAGTCATCACAATGCTCCATGCTTTTCTCAGCACAATACTCCATGACCCATGGCATCACAATGCACCATGCGCTTGTCATCACAATGCTCCACATCGTTGTCATCACAATGCTCCATAAACCTTGTCATCACAATGCTCCATGCGTTTGTCAGCACAATGCTCCATGACCCATATCATAACAATGTGCCATGCGTTTGTCATCACAGTGCTCCACAACCTTGTTATCACAATGCTCCATGCACTTCTCATCAAAATGCTCTCTCACCAATGATATCACAATGTTCCTTAACTAATCATCTCAATACTCCCTCACACCTGTCATCACAATGTTCCATAACCCTTGTCACAACAATGCTACATGCAATTATCATCACAATGCTCCATGCCCCTGACATCACAATATTCCATAACCCCTGTCATCAAAATGCTCCATGACCCTTTTCATCACAATGCTCCATGACCCCTGACATCACAATGTTCCATAAACACTGTCATCAAAATGTTCCATGATCATTTCATCCAATTGCTCCATGACCCTGTCATCACAATGCTCCCTGCCCTTCTCTTCACAATGCACCACACCCTTGTCATCAAAATGCTCCAAGGCCTATGTCATCACAAAGTTCCATGACCCTTGGCATCACAATGCTGCATGCCATTGTCATCACAAAGCTCCATGAAACCTCTCATCACATTGCTCCATGACGTTGTCATCACAAAGCTCCATGTCGCTTGTCATCACAATGCTCGATGCCCTTCTCATAACAATGCACCATGCCTTTGTCATTGCAATCCTCCAAGAAACATGTATCACTGTGTTCCGTGCACTTGTCATCAAAATGCTCCATGCCCACTCTCATCACAATAATCCATGAAACTTTTCAGACCAATGCTCCATGCCCTTGTCATCACAATGCTCCATTACCACAGTCATAACAATGCTCCATGACCCCTGCCATCACAATGTTCCACGGCTTTGTCATCGCAAGACTCCATGACCCTTGTCATCACAATGCTCCAAGACAGCTGTAATCACAATGCTCCATGCCCATGTTATCACAAAGCTCCCTGACGCATGTCATCAGAATGCTCCATGGCCTTCTCATCACAATGCAACATGCCCTTCTCATCAGAATGCACCATGCCTTTGTCATTGCAATCCTCCGAGACACATGTATCACTGTGTTCCGTGCCCTTGTCATCACAATGCTCCATGCCCACTCTCATCACAATAATCCATGAAATTTTTCAGACCAATGCTCCATGCCCTTGTCATCACAATGCTCCAAGACCCCTGTAATCACAATGCTCCATGCCCATGTCATCACAAAGCTCCATGACGCATGTCATCAGAATGCTCCATGGCCTTCTCATCACAATGCTCCATGCCCTTTTCATCACAATGCTCCAAGACCCCTGTAATAACAATACTCAATGCCACTTTTCATCTCAGTGCTCCATGGACCCTGTCATCACAATGCACCATGCCCATCATCATAATGCTTCATGCTATTGTCATCACAGTGAAATCAAAATTCTCCATGACCTCTGTCATCACAGTGCTCCAAACCCCTGTGATCACAATGTTCCATAAAACTTGTCATCACAACGCCCCATGATGATGGTTACCACAATTATCCATGGACTTCTCATCACAATGCTCCCTGGAACTTGTCATCAGTATGCTCATTGAAAACTGTCATGACAAGTCTCCATGCCCTTTTCATCACAATGATCCATGCCCTTTTCATCACAATGCTCCATGCCATTGTCATCACAGTACTCCACAAGCTTGTCATCAGAATGCTCCGTGACACTTGTCATCACAATGATCCATGAACCCTGTCATCAAAATGTTCCATGACACCTGTCATCACAATGATCCATGCCCCTTGTCATTACAGTGCTCCATGATGCTCGTCATCACAATTATCCATGGTCTTCTCATCACAGTGTTCCACAGTCTTGCCATCACAATGCTCCATGACCTGGTTATCACAATGCTCCATGACCCCAGTCATCACAATGCTCCATGACCCCTGTCATCACAATACTCCATACCCCTTTTAATTACAGTGCTCCATGACGCTCGTAATCACAATTATCCATGCTCTTCTCATCACAATGCTCCACGCCCTTGTCATCAAAATGCTCCATGACACTTGTCATCACAATGCTCCATGACCACTGTCATCACAATGCTCCATGACCCCTGTCATCACAATGCTCCACACCCCTTGTCATTACAGTGCTCCATGACGCTTTTCATCACAATTTTCAATGGTCTTCTCATCACAATGCTCCACGGTCTTGCCATCACAATGCTCCATGCCCTGGTCATCACACTCCTCCATGTCCCTGACATCACAATTCTCTACGTTCCTGGCATCAGAATGCTCCATGACACTTCTCATCAAAGTGTTACATGCTTTGTCATCACAATTCTCTATGCCCTTTTCATCGCAATGCTCCATGACCGCTGTCATAGCAAGCTCCATGTGCTTGTCATCACAATACTCCATGTGCTTGTCGTCACAATGCTCCATGACCTTTGTCATCACAAGGCTCCCTGACACTTGTTCTCAGAATGCTCCTTGTAACCTGTCATGAAAAGGCTCCATGCTTTTTTCATCACAATGCCCCATGCCGTTTTCTTCACAATGCTCCATGCCATTGTCATCAAAATACTCCACAAGCTTGTCATCAGAGTGCTCCCTGACCCTTGTCATCAATCCATGACCCCTGTTATCACAATGCTCCATAACCTTTGTCATTAAAGTGCTCCATGATGCTCGACATCACAGTTACCCGTGGTCTTCTCATCACAGTGCTCCACAGTCTTGCCATCACAATGCTCCATGCCCTGGTCATCACAATGCTCCATGTCCCGTGTCATCACAATTCTCCACGTTCTTGGCATCACTATGCTCCATGACACTTCTCATCACAATGTTACATGCTTTGTCATCACAATTCTCTATGCACTTGTCATCGCAATGCTCCATGATCCCTATCATAGCAAGCTCCATGTGCTTTTCATCACAATGCTCCATAAACTGGTCATCAAAATTCTCAATGGCCCTTGTCATCACAATGCTCCATGCACTTGTCATCACAAAGCTCCATGACCCTTGTCATCACAATGCTCCAAGCCCTTGTCATCAAAATGCTCCATTACCTTTGTCATCACAATCCTCCATGACACTTGGCATCACAATGCTCCATTCCATTGTCATCGCAATGACCATGACATATGTCATCACAACGATCCCTGACACCTGTCTTCACAATACTCCATGACCTTCTCATCACAATGCTCCATGCCCTTGTCATCACAATGCGCCATGCCCACTCTCATAAAAATAGTCCATGAAATTTGTCAGACCAATGCAACATGCCCCTGTCATCACAATGCTCCATGCACTTTCATCACAATGCTCTATGACCCCTGTCATCACAATGCTCCGTGACTCCAGTCATCGCAATGCTTCATGACCATTGTCACCACAATGTTCCATGAACATTTCATCACAATGCTCCGTGACCCTAGTCATCACAATGCTCCATGCCTTTGTCAGCGCAATACTCCATGACCCATGGCATCACAATGCGCCATGCACTTGTCATCACAATGCTCCACATCGTTGTCATCACAATGCTCCATAAACCTTGTCATCACAATGTCCATGCGTTTGTCAGCACAATGCTCCATGACCCATATCATCACAAGGTGCCATGCGTTTGTCAACACAGTGCTCCACAACCTTGTTATCACAATGCTCCATGCACTTCTCATCAAAATGCTCTCTCACCAATGATATCACAATGTTCCATCACTAATCATCTCAATACTCCCTCACGCCTGTCATCACAATGTTCCATAACCCGTCACAACAATGCTACATGCACTTATCATCACAATGCTCCATGCCCCTGACATCACAATGTTCCATAACCCCTGTCATCACAATGCTCCATGACCCTTTTCATCACAATGCTCCATGACCCCTGACATCACAATGTTCCATAAACACTGTCATCAAAATGTTCCATGACCATTTCATCCAATTGCTCCATGACCCTGTCATCACAATGCTCCCTGCCCTTCTCATCACAATGCCCCACACCCTTGTCATCAAAATGCTCCATGGCCTATGTCATCACAAAGCTCCATGACCCTTGGCATCACAATGCTGCATGCCATTGTCATCACAAAGCTCCATGAAACCTCTCATCACATTGCTCCATGACGTTGTCATCACTAAGCTCCATGTCGCTTGTCATCACAATGCTCGATGCCCTTCTCATAACAATGCACCATGCCTTTGTCATTGCAATCCTCCAAGAAACATGTATCACTGTGTTCCGTGCACTTGTCATCAAAATGCTCCATGCCCACTCTCATCACAATAATCCATGAAACTTTTCAGACCAATGCTCCATGCCCTTGTCATCACAATGCTCCATTACCACAGTCATAACAATGCTCCATGACACCTGCCATCACAGTGTTCCACGGCATTGTCATCGCAAGACTCCATGACCCTTGTCATCACAATGCTCCAAGACCCCTGTAATCACAATGCTCCATGCCCATGTTATCACAAAGCTCCCTGACGCATGTCATCAGAATGCTCCATGGCCTTCTCATCACAATGCTCCATGCCCTTCTCATCAGAATGCACCATGCCTTTGTCATTGCAATCCTCCAAGACACATGTATCACTGTGTTCCGTGCCCTTGTCATCACAATGCTCCATGCCCACTCTCATCACAATAATCCATGAAACTTTTCAGACCAATGCTCCATGCCCTTGTCATCACAATGCTCCAAGACCCCTGTAATCACAATGCTCCATGCCCATGTCATCACAAAGCTCCATGACGCATGTCATCAGAATGCTCCATGGCCTTCTCATCACAATGCTCCATGCCCTTTTCATCACAATGCTCCAAGACCCCTGTAATAACAATACTCAATGCCACTTTTCATCTCAGTGCTCCATGAACCCTGTCATCACAATGCACCATGCCCATCATCATAATGCTTCATGCTATTGTCATCACAATGAAATCAAAATTCTCCATGACCTCTGTCATCACAGTGCTCCAAACCCCTGTGATCACAATGTTCCATAAAACTTGTCATCACAACGCCCCATGATGATGGTTACCACAATTATCCATGGACTTCTCATCACAATGCTCCCTGGAACTTGTCATCAGTATGCTCATTGAAAACTGTCATGACAAGTCTCCATGCCCTTTTCATCACAATGATCCATGCCCTTTTCATCACAATGCTCCATGCCATTGTCATCACAGTACTCCACAAGCTTGTCATCAGAATGCTCCGTGACACTTGTCATCACAATGATCCATGAACCCTGTCATCAAAATGTTCCATGACACCTGTCATCACAATGATCCATGCCCCTTGTCATTACAGTGCTCCATGATGCTCGTCATCACAATTATCCATGGTCTTCTCATCACAGTGTTCCACAGTCTTGCCATCACAATGCTCCATGACCTGGTTATCACAATGCTCCATGACCCCAGTCATCACAATGCTCCATGACCCCTGTCATCACAATACTCCATACCCCTTTTAATTACAGTGCTCCATGACGCTCGTAATCACAATTATCCATGCTCTTCTCATCACAATGCTCCACGCCCTTGTCATCAAAATGCTCCATGACACTTGTCATCACAATGCTCCATGACCACTGTCATCACAATGCTCCATGACCCCTGTCATCACAATGCTCCACACCCCTTGTCATTACAGTGCTCCATGACGCTTTTCATCACAATTTTCAATGGTCTTCTCATCACAATGCTCCACGGTCTTGCCATCACAATGCTCCATGCCCTGGTCATCACACTCCTCCATGTCCCTGACATCACAATTCTCTACGTTCCTGGCATCAGAATGCTCCATGACACTTCTCATCAAAGTGTTACATGCTTTGTCATCACAATTCTCTATGCCCTTTTCATCGCAATGCTCCATGACCGCTGTCATAGCAAGCTCCATGTGCTTGTCATCACAATACTCCATGTGCTTGTCGTCACAATGCTCCATGACCTTTGTCATCACAAGGCTCCCTGACACTTGTTCTCAGAATGCTCCTTGTAACCTGTCATGAAAAGGCTCCATGCTTTTTTCATCACAATGCCCCATGCCGTTTTCTTCACAATGCTCCATGCCATTGTCATCAAAATACTCCACAAGCTTGTCATCAGAGTGCTCCCTGACCCTTGTCATCAATCCATGACCCCTGTTATCACAATGCTCCATAACCTTTGTCATTAAAGTGCTCCATGATGCTCGTCATCACAGTTACCCGTGGTCTTCTCATCACAGTGCTCCACAGTCTTGCCATCACAATGCTCCATGCCCTGGTCATCACAATGCTCCATGTCCCGTGTCATCACAATTCTCCACGTCCTTGGCATCACTATGCTCCATGACACTTCTCATCACACTGTTACATGCTTTGTCATCACAATTCTCTATGCACATGTCATCGCAATGCTCCATGATCCCTATCATAGCAAGCTCCATGTGCTTTTCATCACAATGCTCCATGAACTGGTCATCAAAATTCTCAATGGCCCTTGTCATCACAATGCTCCATGCCCTTGTCATCACAAAGCTCCATGACCCTTGTCATCACAATGCTCCAAGCCCTTGTCATCAAAATGCTCCATTACCTTTGTCATCACAATCCTCCATGACACTTGGCATCACAATGCTCCATTCCATTGTCATCGCAATGACCATGACATATGTCATCACAACGCTCCCTGACACCTGTCTTCACAATACTCCATGACCTTCTCATCACAATGCTCCATGCCCTTGTCATCACAATGCGCCATGCCCACTCTCATAACAATAGTCCATGAAATTTGTCAGACCAATGCAACATGCCCCTGTCATCACAATGCTCCATGCACTTTCATCACAATGCTCTATGACCCCTGTCATCACAATGCTCCGTGACTCCAGTCATCACAATGCTTCATGACCATTGTCACCCCAATGTTCCATGAACATTTCATCACAATGCTCCGTGACCCTAGTCATCACAATGCTCCATGCCTTTGTCAGCGCAATACTCCATGACCCATGGCATCACAATGCGCCATGCACTTGTCATCACAATGCTCCACATCGTTGTCATCACAATGCTCCATAAACCTTGTCATCACAATGTCCATGCGTTTGTCAGCACAATGCTCCATGACCCATATCATCACAAGGTGCCATGCGTTTGTCAACACAGTGCTCCACAACCTTGTTATCACAATGCTCCATGCACTTCTCATCAAAATGCTCTCTCACCAATGATATCACAATGTTCCATCACTAATCATCTCAATACTCCCTCACGCCTGTCATCACAATGTTCCATAACCCGTCACAACAATGCTACATGCACTTATCATCACAATGCTCCATGCCCCTGACATCACAATGTTCCATAACCCCTGTCATCACAATGCTCCATGACCCTTTTCATCACAATGCTCCATGACCCCTGACATCACAATGTTCCATAAACACTGTCATCAAAATGTTCCATGACCATTTCATCCAATTGCTCCATGACCCTGTCATCACAATGCTCCCTGCCCTTCTCATCACAATGCCCCACACCCTTGTCATCAAAATGCTCCATGGCCTATGTCATCACAAAGCTCCATGACCCTTGGCATCACAATGCTGCATGCCATTGTCATCACAAAGCTCCATGAAACCTCTCATCACATTGCTCCATGACGTTGTCATCACAAAGCTCCATGTCGCTTGTCATCACAATGCTCGATGCCCTTCTCATAACAATGCACCATGCCTTTGTCATTGCAATCCTCCAAGAAACATGTATCACTGTGTTCCGTGCACTTGTCATCAAAATGCTCCATGCCCACTCTCATCACAATAATCCATGAAACTTTTCAGACCAATGCTCCATGCCCTTGTCATCACAATGCTCCATTACCACAGTCATAACAATGCTCCATGACCCCTGCCATCACAGTGTTCCACGGCATTGTCATCGCAAGACTCCATGACCCTTGTCATCACAATGCTCCAAGACCCCTGTAATCACAATGCTCCATGCCCATGTTATCACAAAGCTCCCTGACGCATGTCATCAGAATGCTCCATGGCCTTCTCATCACAATGCAACATGCACTTCTCATCAGAATGCACCATGCCTTTGTCATTGCAATCCTCCGAGACACATGTATCACTGTGTTCCGTGCCCTTGTCAACACAATGCTCCATGCCCACTCTCATCACAATAATCCATGAAATTTTTCAGACCAATGCTCCATGCCCTTGTCATCACAATGCTCCAAGACCCCTGTAATCACAATGCTCCATGCCCATGTCATCACAAAGCTCCATGACGCATGTCATCAGAATGCTCCATGGCCTTCTCATCACAATGCTCCATGCCCTTTTCATCACAATGCTCCAAGACCCCTGTAATAACAATACTCAATGCCACTTTTCATCTCAGTGCTCCATGGACCCTGTCATCACAATGCACCATGCCCATCATCATAATGCTTCATGCTATTGTCATCACAGTGTAATCAAAATTCTCCATGACCTCTGTCATCACAGTGCTCCAAACCCCTGTGATCACAATGTTCCATAAAACTTGTCATCACAACGCCCCATGATGATGGTTACCACAATTTTCCATGGACTTCTCATCACAATGCTCCCTGGAACTTGTCATCAGTATGCTCATTGAAAACTGTCATGACAAGTCTCCATGCCCTTTTCATCACAATGATCCATGCCCTTTTCATCACAATGCTCCATGCCATTGTCATCACAATACTCCACAAGATTGTCATCAGAAATCTGCGTGACACTTGTCATCACAATGATCCATGAACCCTATAATCAAAATGTTCCATGACACATGTCATCACAATGCTCCATGCCCCTTGTCATTACAGTGCTCCATGATGCTCGTCATCACAATTATCCATGGTCTTCTCATCACAGTGCTCCACGGTCTTGCCATCACAATGCTCCATGCCTTGGTCATCACAATGCTCCATGTCCCCAGTCATCACAATGCTCCATGACCACTGTCATCACAATGCTCCATACCCCTTGTCATTAAATGTCTCCATGACACTCGTCATCACAATTTCCCATGGTCTTCTCATCACAATGCTCCACGTCTTTGTCATCAAAATGCTCCATGACCCTTGTCATCACTATGCTCCATGACCACTGTCATCACAATGCTCCATGACACCTGTCATCACAATGCTCCATACCCCTTGTCATTACAGTGCTCCGTGATGCTCGTCATCACAATTATCCATTGTCTTCTCATAAAAATGCTCCACGTTCTTGCCATCACAATGCTCCATGCCATGGTCATCACAATGCTCCATGTCCCCAGTCATCACAATTCTCCACGTTCTCGGCATCACTATGCTCCATGATACTTCTCTTCACAGTGTTACATGCTTTGTCATCACAATTCTCAATGCACTTGTCATCGCAATTCTCCATGACCCCTGTCATAGCAAGCTCCATGTGATTGTCCTCATAATGCTTCATGAACATGTCATCAAAATTCTCAATGGCCATTGTCATCACAATGCTCCATGACTCTTGGCATCACAATGCTCCAAGCCCTTTTCATCAAAATGCTCCGTTACATTTGTCATCACAATCCTCCATGACACTTGGCATCACAATGCTCCTATCCATTGTCATCACAATGGACCATGACATATGTCATCACAATGCTCCAACACCTGTCTTCACAGTACTCCATGACCTTCTCATCACAATGCTCGATGCCCTTGTCATCACAATTCACCATGCCCACTGTCATCTCAATAATCCATGAAAATTGTCAGACAAATGCTCCATGCCCCTTTCATCACAATGCTCCATGCTCTTTTATCACAATGCTCTATGACTCAGGTCATCACAATGCTCCGTGACTCCAGTCATCACAGTGCTTCATGACCTTTGTCATCACAATGATCCATGCCCTCGTCATCACAAGGCTCTGTGACAATTGTCACCACAATGCTCCATGAACATTTAATCACAATTCTCGGTGACCCTTGTCATCACAATGCTCCATGCCTTTGTCAGAACAGTACTCCATGACCCATGGCATCACAATGTGCCATGCCCTTGTCATCACAATGCTCCACATCGTTGTCATCACAATGCTCCATAAACCATGTCATCACAGTGCTCCATGCATTTGTCAGCACAATGCTCCTGACCCATGTCATCACAAAGTGCCATGCGTTTGTCATCACAATGCTCCACAAGTTTGTCATCACAATGCTCCATGCTCATCTCATCAAAATGCTCTCTCACCACTGATATCACAATGTTCCATCGCTAATCATCACAATACTCCCACACCCCTGTCATTACAATGTTCCATGACCCTTGTCACAACAGTGCTACATGCCCTTATCATCACAATGCTCCATGACACTTGACATCACAATGTTCCATAACCCCTGTCATCACAGTGCTCCTTGACCCTTTTCATCACAATGCTCCATGACACCTGACATCACAATGATCCATAAACACTGTCATCAAAATGTTTCATGATCATTTCATCCAATTGCTCCATGACCGTCATCACAATGCTCCCTGCCCTTCTCATCACAATGCACCACACAGTTGTCATCAAAATGCTCCATGGCCAATGTAATCACAAAGCTCCATGACATTTGGCATCACAATGCTCCATGCCATTGTCATCACAAAGTTCCATGAAACCTCTCATCACATTGTTCCATGGTGTTGTCATCACAAAGCTCCATGACGCTTGTCATCACAATGCTTGATGCCCTTTTCATCACAATGCACCATGCCTTTGTCATTGCAATCCTCCAAGACACATGCATCACTGAGTTCCGTGCACTTGTCATCACAATGCTCCATGCCCACTCTCATCACAATAATCCATGAAACTTTTCACACCAATGCTCCATGCCCGTGTCATCACAATGCTCCATTACACCTGCCACAACAATGCTCCATGACCCCTGCCTTTGTCATCACAAGGCTCCATGACCCTTGTCATCACAATGCTTCAAGACCCCTGTAATCACAATGCTCCATGCCCATGTCATCACAAAGCTCCCTGACGCATGTCATCAGAATGCTCCATGGCCTTCTCATCACAATGCTCCATGCCCATTTCATCACAATGCTCCAAGACCCCTGTAATAACAATACCCCATGCCACTTTTCATCTCAATGCTCCATGAACCCTGTCATCACAATGCACCATGCCCATCATCATAATGCTACATGCTATTGTCATCACAAAGAAATCAAAATTCTCCACAACATCTGTCATCACAATGCTCCAAACACCTCTGATCACAATGTTCCATAAAACTGTTCATCACAATGCCCCATGATGCTGGTTATAACAGTTATCCATGGACTTCTCATCACAGTGCTCCATGACGCCTGACATCACAATGTTCCATAATCACTGTCATCAAAATATTTCATGATCATTTCATCCAATTGCTCCATGACCCTGTCATCACAATGCTCCCTGCCCTTCTCATCACAATGCACCACACTCTTGTCATCAAAATGCTCCATGGCCTATGTCATCACAAAGCTCCATGACCCTTGGCATCACAATGTTGCATGCCATTGTCATCACAAAGCTCCATGAAACCTCTCATCACATTGCTCCATGACGTTGTCATCACAAAGCTCCATGACGCTTGTCATCACAATGCTCGATGCCCTTCTCATCACAATGCACCATGCCTTTGTTATTGCAATCCTCCAAGACACATGTATCACTGTGTTCCGTGCACTTGTCATCACAATGCTCCATGCCCACTCTCATCACAAAAATCCATGAAACTTTTCAGACCAATGCTCCATGCCCTTGTCATCACAATGCTCCATTACCACTGTCATAACAATGCTCCATAACCTCTTCAATCACAATGTTCCATGGCTTTGTCATCGCAAGACTCCATGACCCTTGTCATCACAATGCTCCAAGACCCCAGCAATCACAATGCTCCATGCCCATGTCATCACAAAGCTCCCTGACGCATGTCATCAGAATGCTCCATGGCCTTCTCATCACAATGCTCCATTCCCTTTTCATCACAATGCTCCAAGACCCCTGTAATAACAATACTCCATGCCACTTTTCATCTCAGTGCTCCATGAACCATTTCATCACAATGCACCATGCCCATCATCATAATGCTTCATGCTATTGTCATCACAAACAAATCAAAATTCTCCATGACCTCTGTCATCACAAAGCTACAAACCCCTGTGATCACAATGTTCCATAAAACTTGTCATCACAACGCCCCATGCTGATGGTTACCACAATTATCCATGGACTTCTCATCACAATGCTCCCTGGAACTTGTCATCAGTATGCTCATTGAAAACTGTCATGACAAGTCTCCATGCCCTTTTCATCACAATGATCCATGCCCTTTTCATCACAATGCTCCATGCCATTGTCATCACAATACTCCACAAGCTTGTCATCAGAATGCTCCGTGACACTTGTCATCACAATTATCCATGAACCCTGTCATCAAAATGTTCCATGACACCTGTCATCACAATGCTCCATGCCCCTTGTCATTACAGTGCTCCATGATGCTCGTCATCACAATTATCCATGGTCTTCTCATCACAGTGCTCCACTCTCTTGCCATCACAATGCTCCATGACATGGTTATCACAATGCTCCATGTCCCCAGTCATCACAATGCTCCATGACCCCTGTCATCACAATACTCCATACCCCTTTTCATTACAGTGCTCCGTGACGCTCGTAATCACAATTATCCATGCTCTTCTCATCACAATGCTCCACGCCCTTGTCATCAAAATGCTCCATGACACTTATCATCACAATGCTCCATGACCACTGTCATCACAATGCTCCATGACCCCTGTCATCACAATGCTCCAAACCCCTTGTCATTACAGTGCTCCATGACGCTTGTCATCACAATTATCCATGGTCTTCTCATCACAATGCTCCACGGTCTTGCCATCACAATGCTCCATGCCCTGGTCATCACACTTCTCCATGTCCCTGTCATCACAATTCTCCACGTTCTGGGCATCAGAATGCTCCATGACACTTCTCATCATAGTGTTACATGCTTTGTCATCACAATTCTCAATGCACTTGTCATCGCAATGCTCCATGACCCCTGTCATAGCAAGCTCCATGTGCTTGTCATCACAATACTCCATGTGCTTGTCGTCACAATGCTCCATGACCTTTGTCATCACAAGGCTCCCTGACACTTGTTCTCAGAATGCTCCTTGAAACCTGTCATGAAAAGGCTCCATGCCTTTTTCATCACAATGCCCCATGTCGTTTTCTTCACAATGCTCCATGCCATTGTCATCAAAATACTCCAAAAGCTTGTCATCAGAATGCTCCCTGACCCTTGTCATCACAATGCTCCATGACCCCTGTTATCACAATGCTCCATACCCCTTTTCATTACAGTGCTCCATGACTTCGTCATCACAGTTACCCGTGGTCTTCTCATCACAATGCTCCACGGTCTTGCCATCACAGTGCTCCATGCCCTGGTCATCACAATGCTCCATGTCCCGTGTCATCACAATTCTCCACGTTCTTGGCATCACTATGCTCCATGACACTTCTCATCACAGTTTTACATGCTTTGTCATCACAATTCTCTATGCACTTGTCATCGCAATACTCCATGATCCCTGTCATAGCAAGCTCCATGTGCTTGTCATCACAATGCTTCATGAACTGGTCATCAAAATTCTCAATCGCCCTTGTCATCACAATGCTCCATGCCCTTGTCATCACAAAGCTCCATGACACCTGTCATCACAATGCTCCAAGCCCTTGTCATCAAAATGCTCCATTACCTTTGTCATCACAATCCTCCATGACACTTGGCATCACAATGCTCCATTCCATTGTCATCGCAATGACCATGACATATCTCATCACAATGCTCCCTGACACCTGTCTTCACAATACTCCATGACCTTCTCATCACAATGCTCCATGCCCTTGTCATCACAATGTGCCATGCCCACTCCCATCACAATAGTCCATGAAATTTGTCAGACCAATGCAACATGCCCCTGTCATCACAATGCTCCATGCACTTTCATCACAATGCTCTATGACCCCTGTCATCACAATGCTCCGTGACTCCAGTCATCACAATGCTTCATGACCATTGTCACCACAATGCTCCATGAACATTTCATCACAATGCTCCGTGACCCTAGTCATCACAATGCTCCATGCCTTTGTCAGCACAATACTCCATGACCCATGGCATCAAAATGCGCCATGCGCTTGTCATCACAATGCTCCACATCGTTGTCATCACAATGCTCCATAAACCTTGTCATCACAATGCTCCATGCGTTTGTCAGCACAATGCTCCATGACCCATATCATTACAATGTGCCATGTGTTTGTCATCACAGTGCTCCACAACCTTGTTATCACAATGCTCCATGCACTTCTCATCAAAATGCTCTCTCACCAATGATATCACAATGTTCCATCACTAATCATCTCAATACTCCCTCACGCCTGTCATCACAATGTTCCATAACCCTTGTCACAACAATGCTACATGCACTTATCATCACAATGCTCCATGCCCCTGACATCTCAATGTTCCATAACCCCTGTCATCACAATGCTCCATGACCCTTTTCATCACAATGCTCCATGACCCCTGACACCACAATGTTCCATAAACACTGTCATCAAAATGTTCCATGACCATTTCATCCAATTGCTCCATGACCCTGTCATCACAATGCTCCCTGCCCTTCTCATCACAATGCACCACACACTTGTCATCAAAATGCTCCATGGCCTATGTCATCACTAAGCTCCATGACCCTTGGCATCACAATGCTGCATGCCATTGTCATCACAAAGCTCCATGAAACCTCTCATCACATTGCTCCATGACGTTGTCATCACAAAGCTCCATGACGCTTGTCATCACAATGCTCCATGCCCTTCTCATCACAATGCCCCATGCCTTTGTCATTGCAATCCTCCAAGACATATGTATCACTGTGTTCCGTGCACTTGTCATCACAATGCTCCATGCCCACTCTCATCACAATAATCCATGAAACTTTTCAATCCAATGCTCCATGCCCTTGTCATCACAATGCTCCATTACCACTGTCAAAACAATGCTCCATGACCCCTGCCATCACAATGTTCCACGGCTTTGTCATCGCAAGACTCCATGACCCTTGTCATCACAATGCTCCAAGACCCCTGTAATCACAATTCTCCATGCCCATGTCATCACAAAGCTCCCTGACGCATGTCATCAGAATGCTCCATGGCCTTCTCATCACAATGCTCCATGCCGTTCTCATCAGAATGCACCATGCCTTTGTCATTGCAATCCTCCAAGAAACATGTATCACTGTGTTCTGTGCCCTTGTCATCACAATGCTCCATGCCCACTCTCATCACAATAATCCATGAAACTTTTCAGACCAATGCTCCATGCCCTTGTCATCACAATGCTCCAAGACCCCTGTAATCACAATGCTCCATGCCCATGTCATCACAAAGCTCCCTGACGCATGTCATCAGAATGCTCCATGGCCTTCTCATCACAATGCTCCATGCCCTTTTCATCACAATGCTCCAAGACCCCTGTAATAACAATACTCAATGCCACTTTTCATCTCAGTGCTCCATGAACCCTGTCATCACCATGCACCATGCCCAACATCATAATGCTTCATGCTATTGTCATCACAATGAAATCAAAATTCTCCATGACCTCTGTCATAACAATGCTCCAAACCCCTGTGATCACAATGTTCCATAAAACTTGTCATCACAACGCCCCATGATGCTGGTTACCACAATTATCCATGGACTTCTCATGACAATGCTCCATGATCTTTGTCATCACAATTCTCAATACACTTTTCATCACAATGCTCCCTGGAACTTGTCATCAGTATGCTCATTGAAAACTGTCATGACAAGTCTCCATGCCCTTTTCATCACAATGATGCATGCCCTTTTCATCACAATGCTCCATGCCATTGTCATCACAATACTCCACAAGCTTGTCATCAGAATGCTCCGTGACACTTTTCATCACATTGATCCATGAACCCTGTCATCAAAATGTTCCATGACACCTGTCATCACAATGCTCCATGCCCCTTGTCATTACAGTGCTCCATGATGCTCGTCATCACAATTATCCATGGTCTTCTCATCACAGTGCTCCACTGTCTTGCCATCACAATGCTCCAGGACATGGTTATCACAATGCTCCATGTCCCCTGTCATCACAATGCTCCATGACCCCTGTCATCACAATAATCCATACCCCTTTTCATTACAGTGCTCCATGATGCTCGTAATCACAATTATCCATGGTCTTCTCATCACAATGCTCCTCGGTCTTGCCATCACAATGCTCCATGCCCTGGTCATCACACTGCTCCATGTCCCTGTCATCACAATTCTCCACGTTCTTGCCATCACTATGCTCCATGACACTTCTCATCAAAGTGTTACATGCTTTGTCATCACAATTCTCTATGCACTTGTCATCACAATGCTCCATGACCCCTGTCATAGCAAGCTCCATGTGCTTGTCATCACAGTACTCCATGTGCTTGTCCTCCCAATGCTCCATGACCTTTGTCATCACAAGGCTCCCTGACACTTGTTGTCAGAATGCTCCTTGAAACCTGTCATGAAAAGGCTCCATGCCTTTTTCATCACAATGCCCCATGCCGTTTTCTTCACAATGCTCCATGCCATTGTCATCAAAATACTCCACAAGCTTGTCATCAGAGTTTTCCCTGACCCTTGTCATCACAATGCTTCTTGACCCCTGTTATCACAATGCTCCATACCCCTTGTCATTACAGTGCTCCATGACGCTCGTCATCACTGTTACCCGTGGCCTTCTCATCACAATGCTCCACGGTCTTGCCATCACAATGCTCCATGCCCCATGTCATCACAATTCTCCACGTTCTTGGCATCACTATGCTCCATGACACTTCTCATCACAGTGTTACATGCTTTGTCATCACAATTCTCTTTGCACTTGTCATCGCAATGCTCCATGATCCCTGTCATAGCAAGCTCCATGTGCTTGTCATCACACTGCTTCATGAACTGGTCATCAAAATTCTCAATGGCCCTTGTCATCACAATGCTCCATGCCCTTGTCATCAAAATGCTCCATTACCTTTGTCATCACCATCCTCCATGACACTTGGCATCACAATGCTCCATTCCATTGTCATCGCAATGACCATGACATATCTCATCACAATGCTCCCTGACACCTGTCTTCACAATACTCCATGACCTTCTCATCACAGTGCTCTATGCCCTTGTCATCACAATGCGCCATGCCCACTCTCATCACAATAGTCCATGAAATTTGTCAGACCAATGCAACATGCCCCTGTCATCACAATGCTCCATGCACTTTCATCACAATGCTCCGTGACTCCAGTCATCACAATGCTTCATGACCATTGTCACCACAATGCTCCATGAACATTTCATCACAATGCTCCGTGACCCTAGTCATCACAATGCTCCATGCGTTTGTCAGCACAATGCTCCATGACCCATATCATCACAATGTGCCATGCGTTTGTCATCACAGTGCTCCACAACCTTGTTATCACAATGCTCCATGCACTTCTCATCAAAATGCTCTCTCACCAATGATATGACAATGTTCCATCACTAATCATCTCAATATTCCCTCAAGCCTGTCATCACAGTGTTCCATAACCCTTGTCACTACAATGCTACATGCACTTATCATCACAATGCTCCATGCCCCTGACATCACAATGTTCCATAACCCCTGTCATCACAATGCTATATGACCCTTTTCATCACAATGCTGCATGACCCCTGATAACACAATGTTCCATAACCCCTGTCATCAAAATATTCCATGACCCTTTTCATCCAATTGCTCCATGACCCTGTCATCACAATGATCCCTGCCCTTCGCATCACAATGCACCACGCCCTTGTCATCAAAATGCTCCATGGCCTATGTCATCACAAAGCTCCATGACCCTTGGCATCACAATGCTGCATGCCATTGTCATCACAAAGCTCAATGAAACTTCTCATCACATTGATCCATGACATTGTCATTCACAAAGCTCCTTGACGCTTGTCATCACAATGCTCCATGCCCTTGTCATTGCAATCCTCCATGACACATGTATCACTGTGTTCCGTGCCCTTGTCATCCCAATGCTCGATGCCCACTCTCATCACAGTAATCCATGAAACTTTTCAGACCAGTGTTCCATGCCCTTGTCATCACAATGCTCCATTACTCCTGTCATAAAAATGATCCATGACCCTTGCCATCACCATGTTCCACGGCCTTGTCATCACAAGGCTCCATGACCCTTGTCATCACAGTGTTCCAAGACACCTGTAATCACAAAGCTCCATGCCCCTCTTCATCTCAATGCTCCATGAACCCTGTCATCACAATGCACCATGCTGATAATCATAATGCTTCATGTTATTGCCATCACAATGAAATCAAAATTCTCCTTGACTTCGTCATCACAATGCTCTAAACCCTTGTGATCACAATGTTCAATAACACTTGTCATCACAACACCCCATGACGCTCATCATCACAATTATCCATGGTCTTCTCATCACAGTGCTCCATGACCTTTGTCATCACAATGCTCAATACACTTGTTATCACAATGCTCCCTGACACTTGTCATCAGTATGCTCCTTGAACCCTGTCATGAAAAGGCTCCATGTCTTTTTCATAACAATGATCCATGCCCTTTTCATCACAATGCTTCAAGACCCCTGTAATCACAATGTTCCATGCCCTTGTCATCACAAAGCTCCATGATGCACTTCAGAATGCTCCATTGCCTTCTCATCACAATGCTCCATGCCCTTGTCATCACAATGCTCCAAGACCACTGTAATCACAATGTTCCATGCCCCTTTTCATCAGAATGCTCCATGAGATTTTTCATTACAAGGCTCCATGGTCTTCTCATCACAATGCTCCAGGAACTTGTCATCACATTGCTCAATTTCGTTCTCATCACAATGCTCCATGAATATTTTCAGCCCAATGCTCCATGGCCTTGTCATCACAATGCTCCATTACCCCTGGCATAACAATGCTCCATGACCCCATCCATCACCATGTTCCACGGCCTTGTCATCACAAGGCTCCATGACTCTTGTCATCACAATGCTCCAATACCCTTGTAATCACCATGCTCCATGCCCCTTTTCATCTCATTGCTCCATGAACCCTGTCATCACAATGCACCATGCTCATTATGATAATGCTTCATGCTATTGTCATCACAATGAAATCAAAATTCTCCATGACCTCTGTTATCACAATGCTCCAAACCCTTGTGATCACAATGTTCCATGACACTTGCCATCACAACGCCCCATGACGCTTGTCATCACAATTATCCATGGACTT